>NC_134030.1:231354-471354 GCF_964204645.1 Tubulanus polymorphus
CGTAAAATTTGAAAAGTGAAAGAAATGGATTGAATGAATAATTTGATTTGTAGGTTATAAACGAGAATGAAAGGTTCTCAACAATAACGTGCGCTGGTTATTTACGTATTTGCGAATTCTACTTAGCGTTGTATCAGCAGAAATATCTGTGTTATAATGTGTTTAATGAATTACTCACTCACTCACTCACTGTATGTATATATAACATGTGTACATAGTGAGTATAGTACCGGGTGACGCGAGGCGGTATTCCTTTCATCTCTGACTATAGCGACTACTGTGTGTGTGGACGATATAGGCGACACAGGGCGCAGAACACAGGGCGCAGGACACAGGGCGCAGGACACGGGGTACAGAACACAGGGCGCAGGACACGGAGGATTCGGTCCAAATGGTTACAAAAATGATCCAGTACACAATGTACAGGGGTAAAAGAGAGACAGAGTCTGACGTCATCGGTCGGCGAGGTCTAATAGGAGATCAACAACTTGTATTTGGTTACAAAGTTTATGAAACTCAATTAATCTCCTAAATACTAAATCAATATGGCCAACGGGCGACCATCTGGACAAATTCTCACACATTGGGATTGTACAGCACTACTCAAGGTCGTGGATCGCGTGCTCCCGTCACCGTATAGAAATAGAAACATCCAAAACCAAAAAGTGAAAATAGATTTTCATTTTTTGTTTTGGTTTGCGAAATGAGCAAGCAATACACGCACACGGTAGCGGCGGCACACGGGGCACACGATCGACATGCGCACGCGCACGAGCCGCAATCGTCTGCGTTAGAGAGTGTTATTATATGTTTAATGGTTGATGATGTTTGCAAACACTGTTATAACCACTCAGTGAACAGGCTCTGAGAGACCACTCGATTATACCGCTACATAACTTCTATAAGAACAGTAAGAACACTACTACATCAGCGGTGACGACAGCTATTGAACCCTGTTAACCTCCATTTACACTAACCCCCCTCTACACCAGCAACCCCGGCCTACTCAGTGCGCACATCTCCATCAAATCTCGCACCGAGACTCGAAACGAGACTTCGTTGTAACGAGACGGCGTTGTTTTTTTTAAAACGTTAAAAGCGTCCAGAACCGGTTCCCATTGTTGCGTCAACCAGTCTATTGTATAGTTTATAATTGTGGCGGGTACCAGTCTATTGTTGAGAAATGTCAATATTATTTTAACACCGCTTCGACTTTTTGAACGAAGAGAATAGAAAGACTTTCTCTCTCCCGATAAGTACTGAGAGACGACAAGCGAGCCCTCGAGGCAGGCGGACTCTTTTTGTGTCGCAAGATTATCCATTTCGCAAACTGTCGTGCGGCGCGCACGGATTTGAGTTTAATTTCGAACAATTAAAACCGTTGTAATTCGAACTTCAATCGATCGATAGAATAACCGCTTAACGAACACGTGACCAGGAGGACAATAGGTGTGAATTGTAGAGCGGCGCCGAACAAATTTATAAAATCAGTCGCAGACGAAATGAAAATATAAATAAAACACTACAACGACAAATATTTAATTCAAGGTGACAAAATCGGGAGCCCGAGAAACTGAAGGCGTCCGGCGTTTATTTCTATAGCGGCGATTTAAAACGACAATATCATGAGAACAGACTGTAGTCTATAGTTTAAAACGACAAAATTATGAGAACAGACTGTAGTCTATAGTTTAAAACGACAATATTATGAGAACAGACTGTAGTCTATAGTTTAAAACGACAAAATCATGAGAACAGACTGTAGTCTATAGTTTAAAACGACAATATTATGAGAACAGACTGTAGTCTATAGTTTAAAACGACAAAATCATGAGAACAGACTGTAGTCTATAGTTTAAAACGACAAAATAATGAGAACAGACTGTAGTCGATAGTTTCCGCTTTCTTCAATTTCCCACGTTCAATTCAATTCAATTCAATTATATTTAATGGATAATTGTTGAAATGGACAACACTTTATTGATTTGGTTTAATGTAGTGATTTGCATCTTAACTTTCTGTCAATTCAATAAACATTTTTGATTTGATTTAATTTTACCCCGTTGTTGCGCACGCATTATTTCTAACATATTTGAACAGCGTAAAAATCAAACTAATATCCGGGTAACTCGCCATACAAATCCGACCCTGGCAACCGAGGTTTTTCATATATTGTCGTCCCTTATCTCCGGAACGATTAGTTATACTGTCACGGTACCCGCCTGCCAGAGCTCGCTTCTTCAAATATACGTCTGCGCAATAGGAATTATGTGTGTTTATTTCATCATAGAAAAAAGTTGAAGTCATAATTTGTTTGTAAAAACCGATTTTTTCCTCCATTTTCTAAAGGCATAGATTTTGTATACTTGAGAATTTTACACAAAAAAAGAAATAATAAAAATCTAATTGTTTTTCTGAAATGATTCATTGTTGTATATTCGACGTTTCGACTCAGTTTTCCTGAAGTCATAGGATATACATTAAATAAACTACACTAGTTCAATGACACATTTTCACACTCTTTTTATCAATTCTTATTATGGGATTTTATATTACAACACGGACTCGGAGTGTTTCATCAATGGTTATGATTATATTACCGACATTTCAGACCTATTGTGAGATTTTTATTCATATTTACAACACGTAATAGCGTTTCATCAAGGTTGTCGACATAATTTATTAATTGTGAAGTTCGATGAAGTCGCGTTTATTCAGGCGTCCCCCGCCCGCGCTCCGAATCGCGGCAGCGGCTTCGATTGAAGTGAGACGAGTGAAAGTTATCACAGTTTTGTGAAACCAGAACAAACACCGGCCGTATATAGAACACCTTCCGCTCTGTGTCACCTTCTCCCGGCCTTCCCGACCCCCGGGCCACATTCACACATATACACCACAGTCATAGACCTATACACAGCTATAATACATACATGTTTATATGATATATTTGAACAAGAAATTCGTGTGTATTTAGTAGAGAATCTCGCGTTCTAATTTTAATGTTTATTTCGCCCAGTAATATATATATGTATGTATATATCAGCAATGAGGAATGTCCCGTGTATATATATATATATATATATATATATATATATATATATATATATATATATATATATATATATATATATATATATATATATATATATATATATATATATATATATATATATATATATATATATATAGGAGACAATAGACACGAATAGTCGAAAATCGGGCAAAAGACACGAAATCCATGCTTCGAACAAAATAAAGATGTTCTCGCTCGGATTCAGGGCCATAAATTATAACTTTTATAAACCGTTCATAAAACTGACGACGTGACATTAGACAGCGTCAGGCGGGTTCGAGCGAGTGAGCGAGTGTTCACTGGGCGCCCGGTAGTGACTTCGATTCGTGACAAAAGTTAAAACGTGACCTTTCATACTTAACGTGTTAATTAAAAAAAGCAGGTGTGTTTTTCCGGTCTGTTTACCGCTGAGTCCTCTCCAGCCCTCGCCCCTCCCCCCAGCCCTCACCCCCTCTCCAGCCCTCGCCCCCCTCTCCAGCCCTCCCCCCTCCCCAGCCCTCGCTCTCCCTCTACAGCCCTCGCTCGCACCGGTACACTTTAAATAACTTATATTTATTATAGAATCGAGAATAAAAAGAAGCTGAAATGTTTCCTCCAGTTTTTCGCGATGTTTTGATTAATATCTTAATATCAGAGTTTCCTAATATAATCATGAATCAGGGATTCGTTAAAATCGTGATATTCAAAATACTGGGCCCGGTTTTATAGACTGGTATTACCTTTAACCCGGGGGCTAACTCAATTGAAAATTAATTGAATTAACCCCCGGGTTAAATAAAATCTATAAAATCAGCCCCAGGAATATTATTTTTGGAGACTATTGATGAAACAATCCGAGTTCGTGAACGAGAAGAGTCCGATATTTTATACTTAGTAGTTTTGACTCTGATTCATCTTCAGGAATAGTCGAAACATTGAACATTTAAACACTCGCGCATGGAGGAAACATTACGGTTTTGTATTGAGTGTTTCTATATAGAATCCCATAATGAAAAGAGTTTGAAGAAATGTATTGTTGAACTATTCGACTATATCCAAATAAGTCATCTATATTCATACATTTGATATAACTAAACAAAACGCCTCCCTCCCCAGAAAACGGGTTTCCATTCCCCGCAAACCACCTCCATCTCGTCAAACCATCTCCCTCCCTATCGAAACTGATTCTTAAAAATACACAGAAATCCTTAGAACTTAATTCTATCGAATTCTTTGCAACAAACACAGTCCTAATTATTACAAAATGAAAAAATATATCGTTAAATCGACAACCCGTCATTTTTAGTAGTGACGTTTACTCTTAATTCAAATGGCTCGTAGAATCTAGACGTCACTAGTCTCATAGTTTTGAAAATGTATATTTATTTCTCTTAGTTTTTTCTTCGATATCAATAGTTTGTTTTAGAATATATTTCTATAAGATAAATTACAGCAGCGAACTTATAGTAAATACTATAAATCCGCGACCAAATTCTTATTCCTTCAACTTTCCGTGAAATTTAAAATTCTTTAGTTTTATGTCCTGAATCAATTAGAATTTATTCGTCGCTTTTTCATTCAAACAAATTAAATTATATCGTTTTGTGTTTTAGTCAAGTTTTCCGTGGAAACTAATGATAATTATTGATATTTTCAGACCCGGCACAAACAGATTGATTGACCGAGCAGCCTCACTTACCTGAGTCATAATATGATCTTCTCCGGTCCCTTCCTCGTCTTTGAATACTATATCAGTGTTCTCATTAACAACCAGATCTTTAAATAGTTTATCTTTACGGGTAATTCTACCGTCTGCGGGACCACTTCCGCCTAATGTGTTCTCCGATACGTTCGGAACGTGTTGTTTGAAAACTAACGGCGTCATTTTGCGATTACGTTTTCTCCAACCCGACCCTCGACCCGGCCCGCATTGGATACACGGTTCTGATAATAGCAGAAAAATCAACACGAAATCGTAAATAAACTGTTTATAATTCATTATGGTTGCGTTCAGCTGCATTGTCTCTCATTACAACTTGTGACTCTTGTCGTCGTCATCCGTTTTATAGAAAGTAAAAACATTCGCGGAACAGTTTTTAGAGTTTCTTTGAGTATATAAATCCTGTGGACGCGCTTGCGCATGCGTGCGTGTTCGTGTAAGATTGAGATCTCATTTACAGTTTATTAGTTAACGGATTCTCAAACTATATCATAATCCCTGCCTCGTTTCTAATATCGTCTGGTCAGTGGTCGGTGAGAACTTTCTGAAACTATGCACGTAGCTGCTGCTGCTGCTGCTGGTACCGCGAACCCGTTACTGCTGCTGCTGCTGCCGCTACTGCTGATATTTTTTATCCGCTGTGACTATCACTAGTAGCGACCGGTGATTAAAGTGAGCGATTGTTGCGACATTTCTGACCGCTCGCTCTCTCTCTCCCTCTCTCTGTCTGGCTGAATGAGTGAGTCGCCCCTTGTTTGTTTCAGTGTGTATAAGTCTGATTCGACGGTGTCGTGTTAATTTCACAAGTTCCTATTGGTTAGATTCCCCGTCGTCTTGTCTCGTTGTCTTTATGATATCAGTTTTCTCGTCGGTGTCGTCGCCGCGCTTGGAGAGAATCTTTCGCCACCCGAAATGGAACAAACACTTTCGACTCAGCACAAACTCTACCTGTAAGAATAGTAATAATAATACATCCTACACATAAAATACACCCGAAACGCTTCAATAGGAATTAAAGTCCAAATGTTGTGTGACCTTTATATATATGTATTCCTGATAAAAAGACAAATAGAAGAAACTGATTAAACTTCGAGAAAGAATTCCTGAATACCACTGCCACCAGACAAAACAAATAAATGAAATGAAAGTGAAAAAAAACCTCCGTAATAAAGGAAATAAAGACAAGGGGCTGTTTGATGAGAGTCCCGCAGGGGTAAATAGTAAGCCTAACGTAGTTCACAGTAGAGTTTTATTACGTCACTTGTTAAAATCGATATTATTGACCGATCGGTTCTCAGTAGATTATACGCGTTTATATAAATGCCGTAGAACTGACGGTGTTTTTATATTTAACTTGACTCATTGAACTCACGCGAAACTAACTCAAACTTTCAAAAATTCCAAAACGATAGATTCTCAAATTCGTAGTGACTCACTGCCGCCATTTAACCTCGGAAAAATCAGTTTATTTTGAAATCCAAAAAATTCTGAAAATAGCAACAACGACAAATCGATAATAAAGATAATTTTGTTTACAATGTAACAAAATTTCTGTAAAAATGTAGATAGATAATTTATTCATAAATAAATCAATACAGAAATCAATACACAATGCAAAATTAGATATACGACGGGTTTGTGGGTGAGTAATAGAGCAATCACTGGCAGGCGAGGATTGTCCGGATAGATTAGTAGTAAATGTCGTCCGTTCGTCCCGCACAATTGCCTCCAGACCTCGATTCCTTGTCAAAATATTGTAAACATGTCCCTGATTCCCTCCCTCATAATACTTCAATTATAATTAATAACATCTACCACTGCTACTGCTGCTGCTGCTGCTATAATTAATGGCGCATGAGATTATAATTACACATATATCAGATATATCAAAATGTGATATATCAATTGATGGAATTGTCGGTGTGTCTGTGCGTCTCGCTGTCAGGGGTCTGTCTGTGAGGGGTCTGTCTGTTAGGGGTCAGTCTCAGTGATCCATTATTCGACGCTGAGAAAAGTCGGTAAAATTAAAAAATCCTGTTGATCTTGGATTATTTTACTCGCTATTTAAACTCGATTCGGGTTTAATTGTCCACGTCCGTTCGATGGCGATCTTCAGTAGGAAAACATGCGATTTCGGGTAATCTGATATTCGTGTCGGTGTCGTTGGAAGCCTAGTTGACCCAGGGTAACAGGGTGGGCGAACAAACCACTTCATGCATGTAATCCTAGTTTCTGAGTGGAACTGAGTGTAATTCTATATTCTAATATCCACCGCTACCGCTACCGCCACCAACCCCGCCGTTAAAACTATCCCGGTTTAAGACAATATTGATTTATTCAAATTAGCCAACTTTATTTCGAAGGCACAATATATCGAGCACCTTGCGCGCACCTTGTTTGATTGACAGGTTTTATGTAAATACGACGCGATGTATTACTTACTTATATTGATTTGTATTAAAGGACTAATTGATTAATCGATACTAAAAAACAAAATGGCGGCCGTGTGAAAATAAATTCTGTTCAATCGGTAATTATTAAGATTGTTTGTCGTTTGGATCGATTAGAAAAAATGACGGTTTAAAAAGTTCTAAAGACGTTACTAGATTCACTCGATGCATGTTGTATTAGTTCAGAAATTTCGTGGTTGAAATCTGACTCTAAATAAAGAGTTAAACTCATTGAAAATAAACCCATTCTAATGTCTATTTCACGGGGACTTGAGAGAACATCGGGTGGCGCCTAGCTCAGTGGAACTGTGGAACTTAGTCTGATGTGTGGAACTGTGGAACTAAGTGTGATGTGTTGAACTGTGGAACTTAGTCTGATGTGTGGAACTTAGTCCGATGTGTGGAACTTATACTTGATATTTTGTTTAAAATCACGGCGAATGTTTTTTTTTTAAATAGTAACTTATATTCATAATGGAGCGGCTCATTTCGTTTACATCATATCCTTCCCTTCTACGGGTCTCTGGTGACAATTCACCTATAACTTATTTGTAATTGGTATCTACCTGCAGCGCAGCAGCAGCAGCAGCAGCAGCAGCAGCAGCAGCAGCAGCAGCAGCAGCAGCAGCAGCAGCCGTCTCGATGTCACCGGCACATTTTTACACTTTCTACTTAACGGTCACAAACGCGACTGTCATCGTGCATAAAAATATCTAACTCGGAGCCATGGAGTTGGACAATGACGACGACTGGTCTGTAAGACAAATCTCCTAGTAGCTATTTTATAGCCTATCAACTTAATATACAACACCTCAACTTTTACCCCCATCGTCGCCATCTTAATTCTTAGTCTGGACTGAACGTTCCACGTTGATACGTATAACTATAATTTTTTGCACGGTTTGTATTATTGTTTTATTAACAGTCAGACGTTAACGTCTGTTACGTTTACGTAGCGCCGTCATTTATTATGCAGCGTCGCTGTGACTGGCGGTAGTAACTATAACGTAACGCTGAAACGCTGAAACGTGAGGTTTTTACGTACGAAAAAATTCGGTCGTCTGGCCGGAAGTGACGTATACGTAACTTTGTTTGGAAAACTTTCTCCGTTTCTCGATCCGCGCGCGCATGCGCATAGATGGAAAAATGAAAGAAGTTAAGACTATAATCGTAGACTAACCGTTAATCCTAGACTAACACAACTAATCTAGACTGAACGTATATGATTTAAATTGATTATTGATCGCGGTGTTTATGAAGCGTATAATCCGGGTATTTAATCGTCTGCTACACTAATCAGCAGTGGCGCTTGGCGGCCATCTTTAATTAGTTCTATCGTTATCTTACAGACAATGTAAATGATTCGGTTCACAGTCGATTTCCGATTTCTATCGTGTAATTTAATTAATGATGAAATAAGTATTACTAGTATAATTATTATAATTATGATTATTATTATACATTATTATTTTTATCATTTTCTTTATGGATTTTGACTAAAAATGTTAAATACTGAACAACCTTTAAATTTACTTAACATGTTTTCAGATGTGTTTTAAGACTGGAGCAGAGGGGCGAAGTACGGGGAGGAGGGTAGAGGGAGGGGGTAGGGGGAGGGTAGAGGGAGGGGGTAGGGGGAGGGTAGAGGGGCTGTAGAGGGAGGGGGTAGGGGGGTAAAGGTGCTGTCGGACCGTAACATTGAGTTCAGACGTCGTCACATGACACGTGACAACATAGTTATCTGGCGCAGATTATTCACCTAATTCCAGGCTGCACGTGACTGTGCTGGCGGGAACACGGTGTAAGTTCATCCAGGACTAAATACAACAAACACATTTATTCTCTCGGCTGGTTATGGCTAAAATATTATTTACATCGACGTGTATTGATGTGTAGCGTTCGTCGGTTCAGCTAATGCTTTCTGTTTTCTTCAGTGGAGACTATTTGAATTAATTTTCCGTCAGCAAGCACACGTGACCGGAATAGGCCGATAACACGTGACCTCAGTCACGCGCGTTCAACGACCGAGCTCATTTACATATCGATCGCGGATCGTTGTATGCAAATTACGATTGAGTTTCTAATGGCAACCTTCTCAATGAACTTAAACAATTAAAAAAATTAATTTTAATAAGTTATTTAAAAACCTTAAAACGTATGTCTCCACGGACAACAGCAATTTCATTGTGTTATTGATTGATTGGAATCACGGAAGCAGAAAGCAGACTTAAGTTCTGTTTTCAGGACATTCGCTAGTGGACATTACTCTCGGAGTAAGTGGACAGTACTCCCGGAGTAAGTGGCCGACGTATTGAATATCCGCTGCAACCTTGGTCCGTCGTCGTGTGAACTAAGTTACCCTAATCCACCGGCGCCATAGAGTACAACTCTTACCGCAGATATGGGCGCCGTCGGTCGAGACGCCGCCATCAGCACACTCTACTCAATTCTCTATTCATATGGTTATCTGACCGCCGGGATATTGATTTATTTAATTTGTTTCTCCCAGTGACCGCATAACTGCGACTCACGTGCCAGTGGTGGCTGATTACTCGGTGTAGGAAACTAGATTCAGTGTGTTGTTGTTTGCGAGTCTGATGTCCCGGGTTCGAACCCCCGTTCGTATAATGAAATAAATACAAGCGCACTGAAGTTCCCGATCGAATGAACCAGCCACTTGTAGAAATAGAGCAGAAATATGCCGATTAAGTGCACCACCACCACAGACCGACCACACACAGTTTGACTTTCTAGTTTTTGAATTTTTGAGTTGAAATCTTTACTAGCAACTGGATCCACAACTGTGGAACTGGGTTCTGGACTGTGGAATTTGATCCACAACTGTGGAACTGGATTCTGGACTGTGGAACTGGATCCACAACTGTGGAACTGGATTCTGGACTGTGGAACTTGATCCACAACAGTAGAAACGGATTCTGGACTGTGGAACTTGATCCACAACAGTGGAAACGGATTCTGGACTGTGGAACTTGATCCACAACTGTGGAAACGGATTCTGGACTGTGGAACTTGATCCACAACTGTGGAAACGGATTCTGGACTGAGGAACTTGGATCAAGACTCATGAATGATGAAGAAGTCGATCAATCCATCTATCAATATATAACTCCCCACTCCCGACTCCCCTCCCCCACTCCCCCACTCCCCTCTCCCACTCCACCCTCAGTGAATAGTTAGTAACGACTCAATCTGTTCTTCTTCTTTTCTGTCAATTACCGGAAATTTGACTTCTTTAAATCATCATCTGTTAAACACGATCAACTATCATCATCAGCGCCGCATCACACACACATTCAAATTATTGAGATATCAATCTCAAAACAAATCGATCGATATCTCATCGTGAGATTAACAGTGAACAAATCACTGATGATCATTCTTAGAACTGATCGCTCATACTCACATCGGCAACCAGTCCATCTCAACAGGCGGTAACCAGTCCCATCGATAAACAACTACTTATCTGAAATTACCAGTTAAACTGTACAGGGAACTAGTCTAACTATACAGGGAACCCGTCCATTCTGTGCTACTTATTCGAGATTGAATGTTTTCTCAAGGTCGAATTTCTGTTATTTGCGTGTTCAAGGTCGATAATGATCGACAGCGAGGCTATACTGGTCAGTGTTGTGGTCAGTGTAGTGGTCAGTAAAGTGACCATTGAGGTTAAACCTGTGTGAGTCAAACTGTTGATTAACTATAAACACCTCTGAGTGTTCTTAGAATCTGCTCGTCATACTCTCTCAGAGCTGCTGCTGCTGCTGCTGGATCTCAGATATATCACTCTCATGTTCTCGATAATCTCTCAATATCACATCCTCCTCGGTCCTACCGAGCAGCGACCGCTGCAGATTAGTTTAAGTTGTTTTTCCGGTAAAACAGTAAAACAAACACAGCAGATATTTACAAATGCCGTGGTTGACATACAACTTAGAGTGTAATTAGAGGGAGTAGGGGGAGGAGGGAGGAGGGAGGAGGGAGGAGGGAGGAGGGGGAGGGGCTGGACGAGGTATGGGTTGTTTGATATGAGTGAAGTCATTCTCAGAAAATATCAACTCATTAACGGTGTCACGTGACCTATCTGTGACTGTTACGCGAACAAGAATTGATCTACTTTTTCAGATATCTCAAAACATCAAGATATCTAGATATCGGAGATTGTGATAACAAGATCGAGATATCAGACACCGAGAAATACGCGATTGAGATTTCAGAAAGCGAGATATCAGAGATTGAGAGAGTAGAGATTGAGATAGAACAGATATTGGGCGAGTAGAAATTGAGATATCAGAGAGCGAGATATCAGAGATAGAGAGCTCCAAAATCGATATCTTCGAGATTCGAGATATTTCTTTCTAAACTGTAAATCAATAAGTTATACGCACGCATAAAAAAGAAAGAAATGTAATTTTCAGTTTCGAGGAAGAAACCATGTTAGACTGGTTACCGTTAATTCCCGAAAGCGTTCAAATTACCGCAAACCAGTCTAACGTACGCTGTCATTTAACAGAAGCGTTTTACGGCGATAGCGTTGTCGCAGTTTTTACGTTAGATACAACGTTACGGCGAGTGTTTGACGTTTATTCGAGATGACACAGTCAGTATCGCGCCGTTTCTTAGGTTACATAGTAAAACTGTTACATTGTAACAACCATTCACTCCTTCCTTCCTCAATCAAATAGACTCACTCTATAAACTACTCAGGCCTCTCCCTTACTCCCTCCTCCCTCTCTCTCTCTGTCACCCTCTCTCCCTCTCTCCCTCCTCCTCTCCCTCTCTCATCACCCTCTCTCCCTCCCTCTCCCTCCTCCTCTCCCTCTCCATCTCTCTCTCCCTCTCCCTCTCTCCCTCCTCCTCTCCCTCTCCCTCTCTCCCTCCCTCTCTCTCTCTCCATCACCCTCTCTCCCTCTCTCCCTCCTCCTCTCCCTCTCTCCATCACCCTCTCTCCCTCTCCCCTCTCTCTCTCTCTCTCTCTCTCTCTCTCTCTCTCTCTCTCTCTCTCTCTCTCTCTCTCTCTCTCTCTCTCTCTCTCTCTCTCTCTCTCCCTCTCCCTCTCCCTCTCCCTCTCCCTCTCCTCCCCTCTCCCTCTCCCTCCTCCCTCTCCCTCTCCCCTCTCCCTCTCCCTCTCCCTCTCCCTCTCCCTCTCCCCCTCTCCCTCTCCCTCTCCCTCTCCCTCTCCCTCTCCCTCTCCCTCTCCCTCTCCATCGGCTCTGCTTCATGGAAAAAATCTTTATTAAAGGATATTTGCCAACTCATAGAGAAATTTTCCAGAAAAATAGAAATAAAACAATTCTGCACTACTATCCAATATTATACAAATGTCTAGCCCAAGCAAATAACCCCAGCTCGACCTAAATCGGTAACCCTAACCCTAGGTCCATTGTAACCCTATCCCAAGCAGGACTCGAACCAGCGACATCCGGCATACCAGCAAAGTATGCTAACCACTAGACCATAGACCGGTAGTTACTGACGGGGTTTTGTAAGTTTGTCTGGTCAGTGTGGTGGTGGCTGGTGACTATATACCCGCTCTACCATTTTCAAAGTAGATCTTAAATCAGTGAATTACATACGAAATCATAGATCACTATTGATAAAACACTATGAACCGTGTTGAAGCGATATTTGAGACAATTCCAAAATAATAACGAAAGAATAGTCCGAAAATGTAACTGAAGCTAGTGTAGTTTATTCAACGTTTCGACTTTATCCTAATAGTCATCTTCAGGAATACTGTATTCCTTGAGCTAGTGTAGTTTATTCAACGTTTCGACTTTATCCTAATAGTCATCTTCAGGAATACTGTATTCCTTGAGCTAGTGTAGTTTATTCAACGTTTCGACTTTATCCTAATAGTCATCTTCAGGAATACTGTATTCCTTGAGCTAGTGTAGTTTATTCAACGTTTCGACTTTATCCTAATAGTCATCTTCAGGAATACTGTATTCCTTGAGCTAGTGTAGTTTATTCAACGTTTCGACTTTATCCTAATAGTCATCTTCAGGAATACTGTATTCCTTGAGCTAGTGTAGTTTATTCAACGTTTCGACTTTATCCTAATAGTCATCTTCAGGAATACTGTATTCCTTGAGCTAGTGTAGTTTATTCAACGTTTCGACTATATCCTAATAGTCATCTTCAGGAATACTGTATTCCTTGAGCTAGTGTAGTTTATTCAACGTTTCGACTATATCCTAATAGTCATCTTCAGGAATACTGTATTCCTTGAGCTAGTGTAGTTTATTCAACGTTTCGACTTTATCCTAATAGTCATCTTCAGGAATACTGTATTCCTTGAGCTAGTGTAGTTTATTTCAACGTTTCGACTATATCCTAATAGTCATCTTCAGGAATACTGTATTCCTTGAGCTAGTGTAGTTTATTCAACGTTTCGACTATACCCTAATAGTCATCTTCAGCAATGAAATCTACGAAATCACATAACTGGTCAAATGTTTTTTTTTTATTAACAAAAAAGTATATAAACAAATTGCTGAATAATTCAGTGTATCACATAATTACAAAGTGTATGAATTTCTGATGATAAATTCTTCCTAAACTTTGCGAGGAATAAATAGTTATTTGAGGGGATGAAGTCATATGTATCATAGCTATAAATATATCATACATACAAATATCTGATCAAATCATGTCAATCATTAATACGTGATGAAAAAAACAGTGTATGATCTAATCCTACCACCCCCGTCCCCCTGGGGCGATAGACAGATTGCCATGACCTATCAATATATCTGTAGCTGATCATTACCTGCAGCCAGCACACATACACACTGAGTGAGTCAGTGTACTGGTCAGTCAGTGTACTGGTCAGTCAGTCAGTCAGTGTACTGGTCAGTCAGTCAGTGTACTGGTCATGTCAGTGTAGTCAGTCAGTGTACTGGTCAGTCAGTCAGTCAGTGAACTGGTCAGTCAGTCAGTCAGTGTACTGGTCAGTCAGTGTACTGGTCAGTCAGTCAGTGTACTGGTCAGTCAGTGTACTGGTCAGTCAGTCAGTCAGTGAACTGGTCAGTCAGTCAGTCAGTGTACTGGTCAGTCAGTCAGTCAGTCAGTCAGTCAGTGTACTGGTCAGTCAGTCAGTCAGTGTACTGGTCAGTCAGTGTACTGGTCAGTCAGTCAGTGTACTGGTCAGTCAGTCAGTCAGTGTACTGGTCAGTCAGTCAGTGATTATAGATAGAGCTCAGTAAGTACACACACTGGTGTATATGACCTTATACTGTTCGGTACGAGTGTAGGGTATGAGTACACATACACATAGAATCACAAGTGGTCTTTTAGACTGTTCACACCTCCTGATAAGAGTGTCTCAGGATAAGTTCCTACAGCCATCACTTATCATCACCAGTTAATAATATATATATCATCATCATTATTACTATCCGCGTCTTGTCAAAAAATGTCTCGAATTTCAATGAATTGTATGTCGAATGTTGAAAATTTGATGTCGATTTAAGTTATCAGTTAAATAGTTAATTAAACTGTTAAATCTATTGAATATTGATAGTATGAATATTGATAGTCCCACAGTCCAACAGCTGGGCCGATAGTCCCACAGTCCAACAGCTGGGCCGATAGTCCCACAGTCCAACAGCTGGGCCGATAGTCCCACAGTCCAACAGCTGGGCCGATAGTCCCACAGTCCAACAGCTGGGCCGATAGTCCACAGTCCAACAGCTGGGCCGATAGTCCCACAGTCCAACAGCTGGGCCGATATTCCCACAGTCCAACAGCTGGGCCGATAGTCCCACAGTCCAACAGCTGGGCTGATAGTCCCACAGTCCAACAGCTGGGCTGATAGTCCCACAGTCCAACAGTTTTTGGAATCTTATTTAACAAGGAAACCTTGAACAAGGACCTGGATTTGAATAGTTTTCTTTTACCTTAAAAGTCAAGTAAAAACTGATTCGATTTAAACAAAATCTTTTAGGAACCTTTTAAAATCTTGAATTCCATCTGCAATTTTTCATTTGTTTTCTCTGTTGTTCATTAATTTAAAAAAATCAAATTCGAAACAAGTGAATAAAACTTGTTACCAACGAAAATCGAAGGAACATTTATTAATGAACATTTAGGCTAAAAACAATTTATACCTTGTATCTCAGTCTGCAGGGGCCGGTTGCATGGTCACGGCTTTGACTTAATACCAGTCTAAGACCATCTTAGTTCTATAGCTAATCTAACGACTTAAGACCAGTCTTAACATTTAAGACCGCTTTTTGACTTAAGTCACGACTGTGCAACTAACCCCTGAGTTTTAAAGTTGACCCGGCCGGTAACGTGTACATTACTTTTTTAAAAATTATGATCAAGCTAACCACAGACCCGGCAGTTTTATAGAAATGAACTGTGATTATAAATTTTATTGCAAAATGACCTCGGTTGATTACAACAGCATGAACAAACAGATAAATTATTGAAATCATCAAAATTCTTTCAACAAAATTATATGAATAATGTTACATTGGTCAAACTTGTGGTCAAATCGTCTTTAGTTGTGACCACGATCACTGAGATGTGATCTAACGACTTATCCTAATAATGACTTACACTTAGTAAACTGAATTAGAAATAGAAATTGAGACTTAAAAATAGAGATGACTTCAGTAATGTAACGACTTATCCTAATGATGACTTACACTTAGTTAATTGAATTAGAAATTGATTCAAAATAGTGATTCAAATTATTTTTCCAGGGTTGGATATAAGTTAATTTATAAGTTACAAAGTAACTTTTGATGATTTTATTCGGTTTTGAATAAACAAATAGAGAATAAAGAAGAGAGAGAGAGAGAGAGAGAGAGAGAGAGAGAGAGAGAGAGAGAGAGAGAGAGAGAGAGAGAGAGAGAGAGAGAGAGAGAGAGAGAGAGAGAGAGAGAGAGAGAGAGAGAGAGAGAGAGAGAGAGAGAGAGAGAGAGAGAGAGAGAGAGAGAGAGAGAGAGAGAGAGAGAGAGAGAGAGAGAGAGAGAGAGAGAGAGAGAGAGAAGAGAGAGAGAGAGAGAGAGAGAGAGAGAGAGAGAGAGAGAGAGAGAGAGAGAGAGAGAGAGTAAAGAAGACTCACAGTTTGTATAGTCGATTGACCCCGTACTAAACGCACTCAGTTCCACTGTCAGCTACTTGTTGCACACATAGCTGCATCTAATGGCTTTTATACTGATCACACGATGAAGAGGGTGATGTCGCCGGTGACGCGTCGCGGGGGAGGGGTGGTAGCGGGAGGGTGGTAGCGGGAGGGTGGGGAGGGGTGGTAGCGGGACTGGGAGGGGTGGTAGCGGGAGGGAGGGGAGGTGTGTCAGTTCAGGATTCCGATAGATTTCGGTAACGCGTGTATCAAATCGGGTTTTCAGATTTATTACAAAATATAACGATTTACAATTAACTGTTGCAATTAATACATTTAAATATCGTAGCTCTTTTTGAAGTTTTGTATGATATTGTTTTCTGTTATAATCAGCTGCAGACAGCAGCAGTTGCGACTGGTGCCGTTCGTATCCTATCGTAACTGCTGTCGTCTGCAGGTGCACCGCACCAGTCGTAGCAGCTGCCGGTTGCAGCTGCATCGGTACCAGTCGAAGGTCACATGTCGTTACAGTTCCAACAGGTGCAGGAGTACCAGTATAAACACCTGCAGCAGCTGTTCCATCCGGTACTAGCATCGCACCCTCTATTGGCAGACGGGGCGCCCTCTATTGGCACAAGTTCGTGTGGTCGTATAATTTTCTGAAATAAATTAAAAATTGAATAAAGTTTCACCTGTAATTACTTCACTCAGTCCTGGCAGTAGTTGTCTCCACAGAGATCAGCGATCTCGGTGACAACAAAGACACGCACTCCCACCCGGCACCCCGCACCCCCGCACCCCGCACCGCATTACAGGACAACACTTTCTTCAACCTTGATTCAGTTTATTCGACATTTTATGAATTAATGAGGTATAGACTGAATCGGGTTCGTTGTACTGTGCCGTTATACTAATCCACCCCCGCTCGTAACCACTAAATTACTCTTGGAGTAAAGTTACTCACTCTCTCTCCTGAGAACGTTTCGGTGTAAAGTGTTTTTCTATGAATGTTTAATAGTTGCACCGATAAGAAAAGTCTGGGTAGCTGCAGGTTGAGGTGAGAGTGTATCAGAGAGAGAGAGAGCCATGCTAGTTCTCAACATATAGTACGCGCATATTCCGGTAGACGGCGAATTCGTCGAACACGTCGCAATTTCTGTCGTGATGTTCCGCCGTGAGTGTCCAGTCGTGAGTGTCCAGTCGTGAGAGTCCAGTCGTGAGTGTCCAGTCGTAAGTGTCCAGCCATGAGTGCCCAGTCGTGGGTGTCCAGTCGTGGGTGTCCAGTCGTGAGTCTCCAGTCAGTGTCCAGCTAGAAAACAGCAGGCAGTGAGTGGAGCCTGTATTAGTGTTTGTTGTTGACCCGTGTCTACAGCGGTCACTGCTCTCAACTGAACCGTCCTCAGTATCAACGTATTTTGCAATAATCCACCATAATCCGATTAGTGCGGATTAGTAGTTCCGCGACGACTAACCTAAAATGATACTTGTATTGTTCAAAAAAACTATTGTTTAGAGGGAAATTAGGATTTCACAGTGTGAACCTCAGGGTTCAATGGCCCTGTTTGTCAGCCTGTCTGTTGCCCGTCTGCCTGTCTGTCTACTCTGCTATCTGTCTGCCTGTCTGTCTATCTCTCTGTCTATCTACCAGTCTACTATCTGTCTGTGGCTGCCTGTCTGTCAAGCTGCCTGTCTGTCTGTCTGTCTCTCTGTCTATCTACCTGCCCGTCTATCTGTCTACAATCTGTCTGTGGCTGTCTGTCTGTCTGTTTGCTTTCCTGTCTATCCGTCTGTTCACCACGCTGTAAGCAGCACACACGTGTACGTAGCGTTAACGTAACGTAACGCTGTAACCTATCTTCAGGTCGTGCTCGCGAGTATCGAACGCTTGGGCGTGACAGTAACATCGTCATCGTCGTTCAATACGTCATAACGTTAGCGTTAACGTAAACGTTGATTCGGAGATAAAGAAATAAAATACAATCAAAGATGAATAGAGACGTGACGGATACGTAGCAACAGCGTCAACAAAATGAACGTCATTGTTGCATTTAGATCTCTTACGTGTAAACCCGTAACGTTGAAACCATAGCGACAACGGTAAGACTTTGTTGTTTATATTGTTATAGCTGTTGAGCATAAATTTGACAACGTTGCAATATTTTATTTTATTGTATTTTATTCTAACGGTTCAAACTTGCACTGTTGCGTCCTGTTCCGGTTCCGGTACCAGTCCAAACTATGACACGTGACCCGAGGGTTGTATTTTGTATTTCAAATTACTGAAATTTGCTGTGTGTTTCCTCCATAAAATCCCTCATGGTAACGAGGTGTCACCATGGTTACAGAGTATCTCCGCCGTTATGGGGAAACGGGTATCCTCATCTTTATGGGGTATCCCATGTGGGTATTGGGGTATTCTCGTTATGGGGTATCCCATGTGGGTAATGGGGTATTCTCGTTATGGGGTATCCCATGTGGGTATTGGGGTATTCTCGTTATGGGGTATCCCGTGTGGGTAATGGGGTATTCTCGTTATGGGGTATCCCATGCGGGTATTGGGGTATTCTCGTTATGGGGTATCCCATGTGGGTATTGGGGTATTCTCGTTATGGGGTATCCCATGTGGGTATTGGGGTATTCTCGTTATGGGGTATCCCGTGTGGGTAATGGGGTATTCTCGTTATGGGGTATCCCATGTGGGTATTGGGGTATTCTCGTTATGGGGTATCCCGTGTGGGTAATGGGGTATGAGAGGGTGAGGAGAGAGTGAGGAGAGAGTGAGAGAGGGGAGAGTGAGTGAGAGTGGAGAAAAGAGAATGAGAAAGTGAGAGAACAGAGAATGAGAGAGAGAGAGAGTGAGAGGAAGAGGGAGAGAGTAGAGGGAGATGAACACGGAAAGAGTATAAAGACAGTAGTATATGTATTGCGAGTAATAGTATTTAACAGTGTTGTGAAATATTGATTGATGGAATTCATTTTTACAAAGAATCATGTAATAATGTATCATATGTGATTGTGTGTGTGGAGGCCTCAGGGGTTTAGATAAAGTCAGTAGTGTGTATGTATATATCCTTAGGGCTTTATTCTTTTCAGTTACCAGCTTGAAAAAAAAAATCCAATATTCCCGTTTGACTTGCAGTTTTATGGGGGTTCAGTTTTTTTGTTTTCGTTTCTACCGGTTATGAAATTTCATATCATACAATGTATCATACAATGTATTTGTAGTTTAACGCAACTGTGTCCAATACAATGCATTTGTGTCATGATTGTAATGATTATTGTAGAACTTTATCAAAATTTTGAAGAAGCCACCATTATTATTTAAAGAGCAATATTAACATATTCAAATAATCTATATGACTCAGCAATTAACATATTCAAATAATCTATATGACTCAGCAATTTACATATTCAAATAATCTATATGACTCAGCAATTTACATATTCAAATAATCTATATGACTCAGCAATTAACATATTCAAATAATCTATATGACTCAGCAATTTACATATTCAAATAATCTATATGACTCAGCAATTAACATATTCAAATAATCTATATGACTCAGCAATTTACATATTCAAATAATCTATATGACTCAGCAATTAACATATTCAAATAATCTATATGACTCAGCAATTAACATATTCAAATAATCTATATGACTCAGCAATTTACATATTCAAATAATCTATATGACTCAGCAATTTACATATTCAAATAATCTATATGACTCAGCAATTTACATATTCAAATAATCTATATGACTCAGCAATTTACATATTCAAATAATCTTTATGACTCAGCAATTAACATATTCAAATAATCTATATGACTCAGCAATTTACATATTCAAATGATCGGCATTGAAATCTTCACAAATTAAGATTTTAATAGTTTTCTTTATTGTTGCAGATATGGTTGTTGGTAGTAACAATGTCGACCTAACGGTGGCGCCACTGAGATCTTCGCGACAAAAACGTTGCGGTCAAATTCAGTTGTTGCTAGGCGTCGGGGAATTGATAACGATATTCGTGTTCGGGTCGACTGTAGTGAAATGGGATTCGATGATTTATGCAGTGCTGACCTCTACATGTATCGGGTTTAGTTTATATACAGTAGCGGGCACTCTGGCTGTTAACGCGTCTAAAGTCACTAGACATCATCGATGGGTTTCAGCTTGTCTCGCATTCTCCGTTCTATCCGCGATACATACCGTATTCCAGATATGTATCTGTGCGACGGTGGCGTCCCCTGTCCAGCAGTCCGGTAGTATCGTGACCACGTGGGGTATAGCCGCTGCTGGTATGTTGTCTGTTGTAGAACTCTGTGTCAGTTCCGTTCAGATGTTAGAATGCTGTAATATGATGGATAAATTTTTCGAATATAAAGAATCGTCAACAGCGCCCCCTACATACGAGGAAATATACATGTCGACCACTTCCGGTTCCATATCGGACGTGAACTATAATACGAGTGCAGGGGGTGTAGCGGGAGTGCCCCCTAGCGGCAGTTACGTCAGCTCGGCTGCCAATAGTAAAATAGTCGGTGAACCTCCCCCGAGTTACGACGAGTTCTTAAAATATTTACAACAGCCTAAATTAAACCCACCGGGACGAACTCAAAATGAACCCGCAGATTCTGGCGGCAACCAGTCTACTGATACAGTTCCCGCGACAACCAGTCCAACTACAGCGTCGTAGGCGAATAATGACGTCATAGATATCGGCCATTATTAACAGGTGACGTCACATATATGGATAAAATCCGTCGAATACGTATCTTGATCGATATGTATCTGTATGTAACCATGGTAATTTGAAGATAATAGCCCCACCTGGCGGGCAAGCTGGTTATAATCGATGTAACCATGGCGATTAGAAATTCATAGCCCCACCTTGCGGGAAAACTGGTTATTGGTGCTAAATACACTTCAATAAATTCCTCAAATTAATCTAGGTTTTTTCTCTTTCTTTTGTCTACTTTCAATTCAATTCAATTTTCATAGATGTCACGTGTCATATTGATTGTTTCAAATTTGTGGATTTTCGAGTTTAAGTTCAAACTGTTTAATTGTTGTTTTAAAGATTTGTATTGTTTTCAGTAACGCCTGTTTGTATTTCATTTTTGTGAACATTTGTCTCTAGCGTTCGGGATTCGACAGTTCAACAGTGTTCAGGATTCAGACCTGTGCAACTCAAGGAAGAACTGTGGAACTGGGTCGTGAACTGTGGAAGTGGATACAGAATTGTGGAATCGGTCTAATGTATTTTATGTATCGTGGTTTTTGTGTAGTGTTAGTAATAGTATGTCTAATGTAATATACTGTCGACATATGTAATCATAAAATCAATACTGTCGCCGACAGGTAAATTGTACAATGTATCACTAATGAGTGTGAATGAGAATTAACACTAATGAGATTCTTGAAATAATTAAATATTAATATCACCATCCTGTCAAAATAGAACGCAATTTGTAAATTATGAAATTTATTCTATCGGGCAAGAATAGTCATAAACACCTGAAAATAAATCTGTTCATTCGTATCATTCGTATTGGTTTTTATCTGTGGTTCTCTTAGCTGTCCATCCCCAAACAACCAGACAGTGACAGAGTTTCTTCCTGTAGTTCCTCTCTTAGCTGTCCATCCCCAAACAACCAGACAGTGACAGAGTTTCTTTCTGTGGTTCTCTGAGCTCTCCAGCCCCGACACTTGATAGTTTAAATCCTGACAGTGACAGAGTTTCTTTCTGTAGTTCTTCTCTGAGCTCTCCACCCCCGACAATTGATAGTTTAGATCCTGACAGTGACAGAGTTTCTTTCTGTAGTTCTTCTCTGAGCTCTCCACCCCTGACACTTGATAGTTTGAATCCTGACAGTGACAGAGTTTCTTTCTGTAGTTCTTCCCTGAGCTCTCCACCCCCGACAATTGATAGTTTGAATCCTGACAGTGACAAAGTTTCTTTCTGTAGTTCTTCTCTGAGCTCTCCACCCCCCTACAATTGATAGTTTGAATCCTGACAGTGACAAAGTTTCTTTCTGTAGTTCTTCTCTGAGCACTCCACCCCCGACAATTGATAGTTTGAATCCTAGTAATCTATCCTGTACTAAGCTTAATAAATCGGAATTTTACCCAGCACCCGTCAGTCAAAACATACCTTAAACTGACTCTAACACGTACATGACACTAGCAGGAGTTTTGTGCAGTAGAAAACAATAGATTATCTGATATAATTTCATGTTCAGAAGGCGTTTTCCTGCGCGGTTCTTTCTGCTGGAGGTGATGTAGAATCGATTGTAACGCGGCTGATTCTGATGTGTGATGATGTGTTTTGGGTGTGGACTCTAATTCTAACAGTTTATGTAAGGCAAGGATACCGACTGAGGAGATGTTGCTGTTATGAGAGGATAATGCGGATGAATGTCGCAGCTGATGCTGCTGATGAGGTTGGTAATTATCTGGTAAGTGTATTATGTAACAGATATCATCACCTGACACTTAGCTCAGTCTAGAGTTTATGCTAATTTTTTTTCACTTTCAATGATTCAAAATGTATTGTAGCCCAGTAAGTTTTGAGAGTAGCATCATGTTATATACTCTGTTTCCAATTATTGACACCTTTCTTATCTGCACTCAATCGAGACATAATTAATATAATTACTCAGATATTAACTGTAAGTCCGCAGTTACAAACAGATTCCCTTATCACCAGTCTCCACCCCTGACCGGTCACCAGTTACCACACCTGTCTGGTCACCAGTCACCACACGTGACTGGTCACCAGTTACCACACCTGACTGGTCAAAAGTCACCACACCTGACTTGTCACCATGACCACACCTGACCGGTCACCAGTCGAACGGCACTGACCATACTGACTTAAAACATGTACAATCACTACTGATCTATGGTCCAGTGGGTAGCATGCCCACCTGGCATGCTGGACGTGGCAAGTTCGAGTCCGGTTAGGTTTACGGGCGAGTTAGGGTTAGGGTTATTGGTGACTGACGCTGAAGGGTTAATTTTTTTGTGGAGCTAAGGTCACCACACCGAACACTGTCTAGGTTGATATATGGTCTGGTGGGTAGCGTGCTTGCCTGGCATGCTTGAGGTCGCAGGTTCGAGTCATCAGGGCTCTAGGTTAGGCCTATGTCCTTGGGTTACAATTATTTTGGAGGTTGGAGATTCTTTATTCTGTATTTGGTAGATGTTCCTCTTTTGACCCGAGGATCACCACCAGCCCTTGTTTTTGCGATATTGGACCGGATCGACGAGCTTTAACCCCGACAGAAACAACGAACTTAACTTCGTTAATTATAAAAGTTTCATCCATTATTTTCAGCGCATCCTCGCCGTGCAAGAGATGATTACAATAGAAACGACTGTTTGATGTCATAGAAACATAGAATAAAACAATTAACAAGCGAAAAACCAGCAAATACAAATAATGGGTGTATCCAGCATTCCGAGTGTATCAGCACTGTATCCAGTATCCCGGGTCTATCCAGCGCTGTATCAAGAATCTTGAGTATCCGATGGGTGTATTCCTGGCAGGTATCCAGCACCCAGAATCGTGACTGTATCCGGTAAATAGTATCCGCGGTATCCTGGATGTGAATCAGGTATGGTCACTGATACAGCATCTGTAGAGTATACTGATACAGTATCTGTAGACCGCAGAGGTGTTCCTGTTATCCGCTGTAACAGAATGAAATTCTACAGTTTCGCGTCGTTCGTTTTATGTTTGTCGGATTTGATGATAGTTTTAATCATATCGCTAATCTGGCGGAGGAATACAAGCGCGTCGGTAACGGCGGTGAACGTGGTACTATTTCTCGGGTTTATGTTGCACGCTATGATCGGAACTTTAAGTCATAATTGCGTTACCATCACGACTCACCGTAAATACCTAATCGCATGTTTAGCGTTCTTAATCCTCGGATTAGCGCAATGTATTGTTCAGTGCGGATTAGTTATATCTACTTATGATTGGCTGTTGCTAAGTGGATTACAACAAGGATATAAATCACGCTCGATTAGAATTGTTCTGGTAGTAATAATAGTTGTTGGATTTCTAGGGCTGTTCGTCGACGTGTTGGTACTATATCAGATCGGAAAGTTACACGAGCAATTCGTCATTCGTGAGGCTTACTACGCGGATGAACTGGCCGAATCACCGCCTAATTATCGACAAATATTTCACACGGATTCATCCGCCAATACAGTATCGCCCTCTGTCGGCGATAGGACTTTCGATATGCAGCGATTTAGTTCGTACTATGCCCGCGAGGATGCGCCACCGCC
The DNA here is from genome assembly GCF_964204645.1 of Tubulanus polymorphus. Taxonomy (NCBI): domain Eukaryota; kingdom Metazoa; phylum Nemertea; class Palaeonemertea; order Tubulaniformes; family Tubulanidae; genus Tubulanus; species Tubulanus polymorphus. The sequence continues at coordinate 255,983 of NC_134030.1, forward strand.
GTCGTACGATTACGCCATGAAATATTTAGTAAAAAACGAAGCCTTACAAACAATAAGACACAGTGGTGTGGAGACGGCCCCCGAGGTCCCTACAGCAGGAACCGAGGCCGCTGGTGTGGAGACGGCCCCCGAGGTCCCTACAGCAGGAACCGAGGCCACAGGTGTGGAGACGGCCCCCGAGGTCCCTGCAGCAGTAACCGAGGCCGCTGGTGTGGAGACGGCCCCCGAGGTCCCTACAGCAGTAACCGAGGCCGCTGGAGTGGAGACGGCCCCCGAGGTCCCTACAGCAGTAACCGAGGCCGCTGGTGTGGAGACGGCCCCCGAGGTCCCTACAGCAGGAACCGAGGTCCCTGCAGCCGGTGTAAAGACGGTTCCTGAAGCCACGGATGTTGAGAGGGTCCCAGCTGCTGCTGCAGCCACAGTGACCAATGAATCACGTGTTGTTAATGCAGGAAGTGACGTCAAATCAGCGAATAGAGCAACGATGTCTTGTGATACGGATAGTGACCACCAGCAAACTACTGACGCAAAAGAAGTTCAGGGCGGCTCCGGGGTCGGTGCTGCAGACCCCGGGGTCGGTGCTGCAGACCCCGGGGACCCCTTGGTCAGTGCTGGGGGTTCAGGAGATATGGTTCACGTCAGTAAATCGGTTACTGTGATTAACGATGGAGAACAAACTGAAATCAGTAACAAACCTGTAAAACCACACGTAAAACTGAGGAGGTTAGTTAGAAAACCACCTCCTCCAACTTCACCTTTCTAATATCAACTCGAGACATTGACCTCTAAGTGAAAGGTACAGAGGTTGGTTAGCCAAGAGGTCAGGAATGGGAGGAGTTACCTCTGAATGGGAGAGGTTACCTCTGAATGGGAGGAGTTACCTTTGAATGACAGGAGTTATCTCTGAATGGGAGGGGTTACCTCTAAATGGGAGGAGTTATCTCTGAATGGGAGGAGTTATCTCTGAATGGGAGGAGTTACCTCTGAATGGGAGGAGTTACCTTTGAATGGGAGGAGTAACCTCTGAATGGGAGGAGTTATCTCTGAATGGGAGGATTTATCTCTGAATGGGAGGGGTTACCTCTGAATGGGAGGAGTTACCTCTGAATAGGAGGAGTAACCTTTGAATGGGAGGAGTAACCTCTGAATGGGAGGAGTTACCTTTGAATGGGAGGAGTTATCTCTGAATGGCAGGAGTTACCTCTGAATGGGAGGAGTTACCTTTGAACGACAGGAGTTATCTCTGAATGGGTGGAGTTACCTCTGAATGGGAGGAGTTACCTTTGAATGACCTGTCAATCTAAATCTGTTCTTTAATCTTTGTAGTTTTTCACGAACACTTTAACGAACTCAGTTCTAATAGTTTTTAATTTCTCTTTAATCATTTCCACCTTTCGTTCTATAGTTATTCAAGCACAAACTGTGATTATTCCACCTTCAGGCTACAGTTTTATCGTTCCACTGTGGAACTGTCATCAAAAGAGATTAGAATATCAAATATGATTTTATTAAAATAGATATTTATTGGGAGATTGATGTATTATTGATTTTCTGCTGTTAGTCATACAGTCGCTGTTACTGTCTTTCTGAAAATTCGGGACTCGAACTTCACCACACGAGATATTTGATAGACTGGTTGCCTGTCTAATTTTGCAATCGGAGCCAAATTCGGTTCTCGTATAGGCGACTAGAGAAAGAAAAGAAATAAAGTAAAGATTCGTGGACCACAATCTAATCGCGGTTCTTGAAGGAACATTTATCCGTCAGATTTTTCTATTCCTTACAGATTCTTTTTTACAACAAAAACAAAAAGTAAATAGTTTAATAAATTCTTTCCGGAAAACTTTCAATGTCCCGATGTAAATAAAGAAATTCACGCAGAAAACGAAATATCGTAACGTCCGCAGAAATTGGTCTAAACCATGCCATAAAGTTTTGAGAAAGAATAGTATATGATGATCTGTTAAACTGTTTGCAAAACCGGATATGAACATTGGATAATTTCTATAAAGCGAGTATCCAATAATGTACGAAAAGTTGAGGATGCATTTAACTGCAGCATACGGCAAAACAAGTAAAACATACACAATAACTACAACTAGAAGAGTTTTACTGGCTGAAGATCGATGACGATCTGTTCTCTTCGCTCTCATCTCAGATCTCTTATTGCGTAATGAAGCAGTTAACACTGATAATATTACAATCATTATAGAAGGAAATATATCTTGTAAAAATGTTTTACCAGCAGCTATCGCTGTTGCCTGGGAATAATGCAAAGGAGGGATTGACGTTTGACACCAAAAAGAATCAAATGTTTCGTTGTATCTGCGAATTTTGCGGAAATAAACACGACTGCGCATGATCGCTGAATCCAAGTTCATAAAATACGCCCAGAAGATGACAAAACCTACTGCAATTTTACGCCGAGTGACGGTGAAATGTTTCATGTGAAAGAAAGGAAAACGAATAGAAACAAATCTCTCGATAGCGATCACTATAACTGTGTAGTTTGATACAGATATTGCCTGGTTATTAAATAGGTTTGAAAATATACACGCAGGAAACACTCGACTGGGCAGATAGCTGAAATAGTAATAGAAATAGTAAAGTGATGGACATAGTTTACTGTGTTTAGCGAATGTCATATAACCGCTGAGACAGTCTCTATAAAATCCTAGACGAACTACAAACTGTCTCAAAATAAAAGGGAATTTCTGTAACTCAAACAAGACGAAAATTTGATCTGAAAACGCGAGAGTTATGAGATAAGGGAACGTGTAACGAACCGACTGATATCTGCGACACTTTATCAGTAGAATTATTGTCAGAAAGTTGAACACACTTAACGGTGGAATTAAGAAGAGACTTTTGAACGTCTCGTTATATCTGAGAATGAAGTTAGTAAATCTACTGAAAGCTATGATATAATCCGGTGTCTTCACAGGAATCCAGTATATTCTACGAGTTGTGGTGACGATAGCGGTAAAATTATCCATGACAAGAACAGAACAGTTTGACGCGACAATCTGTGTAGTAACTGCGTCCCTCACATTGTGGGTTACAGCCGCGGTACCACGATTTCAAAATACTTCCATCAAACTCCTCCTACAGAACACACTATAATCATCTGAAGATTTCACACGCTCTGTTGAAATTACTACTCACACGATTCGCTCTGAGAGTTTACTAAAAATCCATCTGAAATAATCTAAGTTTCATATGTAAATTCGCAGCAGTTTTAGACTCGAGTTTATATACAGCCCACTGTAGAACCACAAAGTTTGAATTTCGTGAATACAGGTCTCTGTGGTAACACGCGAGGCGTGAAAACTAATATATACCAGTATTAAAAATATACCAGCACTGATACACTTCAAGTTCCATTGAGACACAAGAGGCGAAATGCAACAAACAGCATTTGGAAAATTTACTTATTTCCGATTATGTATTTGATTCAACTTTTTTACTGAAGCATTTCGTGTTTTCATATAGATGTACATAGACTACGGGGAGCAGTTTCACCAAATAGTTTAAGCCTAAAACGGTTAAGTTTGAATTGCTGTCCTCATTGAAAACATGAAGTAACCAATGGCGGCAATTACACCAAAAATTTGAGTTTAACTTGTTTGTGAAACTGGGCCCTGCAGGAAGTTACTGTCAGTACTATCAGATCGATGAGACATATTTAACGACCATACGACATACATCGCGCCCGATCTACAATCGTTACCCCCACCGTCCTTGAAGTGGTGCTTGTATACCACAATGCTGATGGGATAGCAGGAGTTTCTGCGTCTCAACAAAAAACACAACAATTATACCCGTTATCTCTCTGTACATAAATGTTTATAACTTTATTTTCTTTGAACGAATTTAATTTGGTAAAAATGTTTTACAACATATCTATATCAATGATTCAATTGCATCTGTTATGAAGATATTTGATAGACTGGTTGCCTGTCTAATTTTGCAATCGGGGCCAAATTCGGTTCTCGTATCTAGTCGACTAGTGGTCGGAACTAATAACCGAATACGCTTAATATTTCCGGGGCCAGTTGCACAGACTTAAGTGCAAACGTGGTTTCTTAAGTTGTTAGATTGGCTATAGAGCTAAGTTGGTATTAGAGTGGTCTTAAGTCTAAGCCATGACTATACAACCGGACCCTGGACTATATTTCCGGATAACTGACATTCGGTTTCACTCAGATAACCGAAGTTGGCCCAGAATAGGACGGATTAACCAGTCCGCCATCTTCCGTACGGAATATACGGATCCAATCAGATTTCAGTATTTCATCACGTGAACAATGTAACATGGCCGCCCTCTGATTCACGTGAATCGCGGTTTTCCATCAATGAAGAAAAAAACTCCACTAAAGTTGCCGGGGTAACGCGGCGGTGAGTGCGCGGTTCCAAACACATTCAAATAATTCGCTTTATGTATAATTATAACAACACATGCTCGATCACTTCAGGGGGAACCGGCAACACCAGATATCCGACAAGATGGCTTGACGAACTCTCGACCAGACCTTGTCAAAACAAGTTTCATTCATGAATTCAGAACCGGTCACCAATCAAACAATCAATTCATTTATCTAGTTTTCATTTATCTAGTTTTCATTTATTTAGTTTTCATTCGATATGAAATCTATAATATCAAACTCGGGCCAATCACGGATCCAGGTTTTTTAAAGGAACATCAATTATCCGTCGGATTTTTTTTCTGACTCACAGATTTTATTTTACAACAAAAACAATGAGTAAATAGTTTGATAAATTCTTTCCGGAAAACTTTCAATGTTCCGATGTAGATAAAGAAATTCACGCAAAAAACAAAGTGTCGAAATGTTTCCAGGAACCATGATAAGTAGATCCATAAAGTATCAAGAAAGAAGCCTAAATGAGGTTTTGATCGGTCATTGATGTCTATACCATAATCTCTTTTAAGCACTGGGAGTAAGGCGAGTAGTATATACTCAATGCATTTAACTGCAGCATGCGGTAAAACTAGTAAAATATACACAATAACTATAACTAGAAGAGTTTTATTGACTGAAGATTGATGACGATCTGTTCTCTTCGCTCTCATCTCAGATCTCTTATTGCGTAATGAAGCAGTTAACACTGATAATTTCATAATCATTATAGATGGAAATATATCTTGTAAAACTGTTCTCGCAACTGTCATTGCTCGTGCTTGGGTTCTGCTTATAGCGATTGACTGACGACACGTAAAAAGTTCGTATGTTTCGTTGTATCTATGAATTTTAACGAATTTAACACGACTGCTCAAGATTAAAGACTCCCAATTCATAAGATACGCCCAGAAGATGATAAAAACTACTGCAATTTTACGGCGAGTGACGGTGCAATGTTTCATGTGAAAGAAAGGAAAACGAATAGAAACAAATCTCTCGATAGCGATCACTATAACTGTGTAGTTTGATACAGATATTGCCTGGTTGTAGAACAGGGTCCGAAGCAAACACTTCGGAAACAGTTTATTGGGCAGATGATGGAAATAGTAATAGAAATAGTAAAGTGATGGACATAGTTTACTGTGTTTAGCGAATAGAAAATAACTGCCACATCCTCTATAAAATCCCAGATGATAAACAACAAAATCTCTCAAATATACAGCGAAAGTCTGTAACTCAACCAAGACGACAAGTTGATCTGAAAACGCGATAGTTATGAGATAAGGGAACGTGTAACGAACTGACTGATATCTGCGACACTTTATGAGTAAAATTATTGTCAGAAAGTTAAACACACTTCCCGGTGGAAGTAAGAAGAGATATTTGAATGTTTCCCTAAATACAACAGTGAAGGCTGAAAACCCCTTGAAAGCTAAGATGTATCCCGGTGTCTTCACAGTGGTGCGGTATATTCGAGTTGTAGTGACGATAGCGGTAAAATTGTCCATGACAAGAACAGAACAGTTTGACGCGACAATCTGTGTAGTGACTGCTTCCCTCAAATTGTGGGTTACAGCCGCGGAACCACGATTTCAAAATACTTCCATCAAACTCCTGCTACAGAACACACTATAATCATTTGAAGATTTTACACGCTCTGTTGAAATTACTACTCACACGATTCGCTCTGAGAGTTTACTAAAAATCCATCTGAAATAATCTAAGTTTCATATGAAAATTCTCAGCAGTTTTAGACTCGAGTTTATATACAGCCAACTGTAGAACCACAAAGTTTGAATTTCGTGAATACAGGTCTCTGTGGTAACATGCGAGGCGTGAAAACTAATATATACTAGTATTACATATACCAGCACTGATACACTTCAAGTTCCATTGAGACACAAGAGGCGAAATGCAACAAACAGCATTTAGAAAATTTACTTATTTCCGATTATGTATTTATTGATTCAACCTTCTGTACATAGACTACAGGGAGCAGTTTCACCAAATAGTTTAAGCCTAAATCGGTTAAGTTTGAATTGTTGTCTTCATTGAAAACATGACGTAACCAATGGCGGCAATTACACCTAAAATTTGAGTTTAACTTGTTTGTGAAACTGGGCCCTGCAGGAAGTTACTGTCAGTACTATCAGATCGATGAGACATATTTAACGACCATACGACATACATCGCGCCCGATCTACAATCGTTACCCCCACCGTCCTTGAAGTGGTGCTTGTATACCACAATGCTGATGGGATAGCAGGAGTTTCTGCGTCTCAGCAAAAAACTCAACAATTCATCGTTATCTCTCTGTACATAAATGTTTATAACTCTATTTTCATTGAACGAATTTGATTTTGTAAAAATGTTTTACAACATATTTGAATGATTCAATTGCATCTTCTATCAAGGTATTTGATAGACTGGTTGCCTGTCTAATTTTGCAATCGGGGCCAAATTCAGTTCTCGTATCTAGTCGACTAGTGGTCGGAACTAATAACCGAATACCGACTGCACCGACTGACTGTATAACAATACATATGCTACTTGATTCCTTCAATACCAGCTATCCCGCCAGATGGCGTGACGAACTCTCGATCATGAATTGTCAAAACAAGTTTATTTTCATCGATATATCATCACAGGACTCGTCACCGTAACCAAATAAACAATCAATTCGTTTATCTAGTTTTCATTACCTTCGATATAAAATCCACAATATCAAACTCGTGGCCTAAATTTGGAAATCCCTCGAGGAATAAAGTAAAGATTCGTGGGCCACAATCTAATCCCGGTTCTTGTAGGAACATTTATCCGTCAGATTTTGTTTCTTACAGATTTTATTTTACAACAAAAACAATCAGTAAATAATTTAATAAATTCTTTCCGGAAAACTTTCAATGTTCCAATGTAAATAAAGAAATTCACGCAGAAAACGAAATATCGTAACGTCCGCAGAAATTGGTCTAAACCATGCCATAAAGTTTTGAGAAAGAATCGATTATGATGATCTGTTAAACTGTTTGCAAAACCGGATATGAACATTGGATAATTTCTATAAAGCGAGTATCCAATAATGTACGAAAAGTTGAGGATGCATTTAACTGCAGCATACGGCAAAACAAATAAAATATACACAATAACTACAACTAGAAGAGTTTTACTGGCTGAAGATTGATGACGATCTGTTCTCTTCGCTCTCATCTCAGATCTCTTATTGCGTAATGAAGCAGTTAACACTGATAATATTACAATCATTAAAGATGGAAATATATCTTGTAAAAATGTTTTTCCAGCTGCTATTGCTTGTGCCTGGGACCAATGCAAAGGAGGGATTGACTGTTCACACACAAAAGAATCAAAGTTTTCTTTAAATCTGCGATGTTTGTGGAGATTAACACGACTGCGCATGATTACTGAATCCAAGTTCATAAAATACGCCCAGAAGATGACGGAACCTACTGCAATTTTACGGCGAGTGACGGTGAAATGTTTCATGTGAAAGAAAGGAAAACGAATAGAAACAAATCTCTCGATAGCGATCACTATAACTATGTAGTTTGATACAGATATTGCCTGGCTATGAAATAGGTTTGAAAATATACACGTAGGAAACACTCGACTGGGCAGATAATAGAAATAGTAATAGAAATAGTAAAGTGATGGACATAGTTTACTGTGTTTAGCGAATGTCAGATACGCACCGCGACATTCTCTATAAAATCCTAGATGATGAACTACAAAGCTTTTCAAACGATGAGGGAATCTGATCAACTCAAACAAGACGACAAGTTGATCTGAAAACGCGAGAGATATGAGATAAGGGAACGTGTAACGAACTGACTGATATCTGCGACACTTTATCAGTAAAATAATTGTCAGAAAGTTGAACACACTTAACGGTGGAATTAAGAAGACACATTTGAACATATCGTTATATCTGAGAATGAAGTTAGTAAATCTCTTGAAAGCTAAGATGTATCCCGGTGTCTTCACAGTGATGCGGTATATTCGAGTTGTGGTGACGATAGCGGTAAAATTGTCCATGACAAGAACAGAACAGTTTGACGCGACAATCAGTGTAGTGACTGCTTCCCTCACATTGTGGGTTACAGCCGCGGTACCACGATTTCAAAATACTTCCATCAAACTCCTGCTACAGAACACACTATAATCATTTGAAGATTTCACACGCTCTGTTGAAATTACTACTCACACGATTCGCTCTGAGAGTTTACTAAAAATCCATCTGAAATAATCTAAGTTTCATATGAAAATTCGCAGCAGTTTTAGACTAGAGTTTATATACAGACAACTGTAGAACCACAAAGTTTGAATTTCGTGAATACAGGTCTCTGTGGTAACATGCGAGGCGTGAAAACTAATTTAATACTAGTATTACATTTACCAGCACTGATATACTTCAAGTTCCATTGAGACACAAGAGGCGAAATGCAACAAACAGCATTTGGAAAATTTACTTATTTCCGATTATGTATTTAATTCAACTTTCTTTACTGAAGCATTTCGTGTTTTCATATAGATGTACATAGACTACAGGGAGCAGTTTCACCAAATAGTTTAAGCCTAAATCAGTTAAGTTTGAATTGCTGTCCTCATTGAAAACATGAAGTAACCAATGGCGGCAATTACACCAACAATTTTAGTTAAACTTGTTTGTGAAACTGGGCCCTGTAGGAAGTTACTGTCAGTACTATTAGATCGATGAGACATATTTAACGACCATACGACATACATCGCGCCCGATCTACAATCGTTACCCCCACCGTCCTTGAAGTGGTGCTTGTATACCACAATGCTGATGGGATAGCAGGAGTTTCTGCGTCTCAACAAAAAACACAACAATTATACCCGTTATCTCTCTGTACATAAATGTTTATAACTTTATTTTCTTTGAACGAATTTAATTTGGTAAAAATGTTTTACAACATATCTATATCAATGATTCAATTGCATCTGTTATGAAGATATTTGATAGACTGGTTGCCTGTCTAATTTTGCAATCGGGGCCAAATTCGGTTCTCGTATCTAGTCGACTAGTGGTCGGAACTAATAACCGAATACGCTTAATATTTCCGGGGCCAGTTGCACAGACTTAAGTGCAAACGTGGTTTCTTAAGTTGTTAGATTGGCTATAGAGCTAAGTTGGTATTAGAGTGGTCTTAAGTCTAAGCCATGACTATACAACCGGACCCTGGACTATATTTCCGGATAACTGACATTCGGTTTCACTCAGATAACCGAAGTTGGCCCAGAATAGGACGGATTAACCAGTCCGCCATCTTCCGTACGGAATATACGGATCCAATCAGATTTCAGTATTTCATCACGTGAACAATGTAACATGGCCGCCCTCTGATTCACGTGAATCGCGGTTTTCCATCAATGAAGAAAAAAACTCCACTAAAGTTGCCGGGGTAACGCGGCGGCGAGTGCGCGGTTCCAAACACATTCAAATAATTCGCTTTATGTATAATTATAACAACACATGCTCGATCACTTCAGGGGGAACCGGCAACACCAGATATCCGACAAGATGGCTTGACGAACTCTCGACCAGACCTTGTCAAAACAAGTTTCATTCATGAATTCAGAACCGGTCACCAATCAAACAATCAATTCATTTATCTAGTTTTCATTTATCTAGTTTTCATTTATTTAGTTTTCATTCGATATGAAATCTATAATATCAAACTCGGGCCAATCACGGATCCAGGTTTTTCAAAGGAACATCAATTATCCGTCGGATTTTTTTTCTGACTCACAGATTTTATTTTACAACAAAAACAATGAGTAAATAGTTTGATAAATTCTTTCCGGAAAACTTTCAATGTTCCGATGTAGATAAAGAAATTCACGCAAAAAACAAAGTGTCGAAATGTTTCCAGGAACCATGATAAGTAGATCCATAAAGTATCAAGAAAGAAGCCTAAATGAGGTTTTGATCGGTCATTGATGTCTATACCATAATCTCTTTTAAGCACTGGGAGTAAGGCGAGTAGTATATACTCAATGCATTTTACTGCAGCATGCGGTAAAACTAGTAAAATATACACAATAACTATAACTAGAAGAGTTTTATTGACTGAAGATTGATGACGATCTGTTCTCTTCGCTCTCATCTCAGATCTCTTATTGCGTAATGAAGCAGTTAACACTGATAATTTCATAATCATTATAGATGGAAATATATCTTGTAAAACTGTTCTCGCAACTGTCATTGCTCGTGCTTGGGTTCTGCTTATAGCGATTGACTGACGACACGTAAAAAGTTCGTATGTTTCGTTGTATCTATGAATTTTAACGAATTTAACACGACTGCTCAAGATTAAAGACTCCCAATTCATAAGATACGCCCAGAAGATGATAAAAACTACTGCAATTTTACGGCGAGTGACGGTGCAATGTTTCATGTGAAAGAAAGGAAAACGAATAGAAACAAATCTCTCGATAGCGATCACTATAACTGTGTAGTTTGATACAGATATTGCCTGGTTGTAGAACAGGGTCCGAAGCAAACACTTCGGAAACAGTTTATTGGGCAGATGATGGAAATAGTAATAGAAATAGTAAAGTGATGGACATAGTTTACTGTGTTTAGCGAATAGAAAATAACTGCCACATCCTCTATAAAATCCCAGATGATAAACAACAAAATCTCTCAAATATACAGCGAAAGTCTGTAACTCAACCAAGACGACAAGTTGATCTGAAAACGCGATAGTTATGAGATAAGGGAACGTGTAACGAACTGACTGATATCTGCGACACTTTATCAGTAAAATTATTGTCAGAAAGTTAAACACACTTCCCGGTGGAAGTAAGAAGAGATATTTGAATGTTTCCCTAAATACAACAGTGAAGGCTGAAAACCCCTTGAAAGCTAAGATGTATCCCGGTGTCTTCACAGTGGTGCGGTATATTCGAGTTGTGGTGACGATAGCGGAAAAATTGTCCATGACAAGAACAGAACAGTTTGACGCGACAATCTGTGTAGTGACTGCTTCCCTCACATTGTGGGTTACAGCCGCGGTACCACGATTTCAAAATACTTCCATCAAACTCCTGCTACAGAACACACTATAATCATTTGAAGATTTTACACGCTCTGTTGAAATTACTACTCACAAGATTCGCTCTGAGAGTTTACTAAAAATCCATCTGAAATAATCTAAGTTTCATATGAAAATTCGCAGCAGTTTTAGACTCGAGTTTATATACAGACAACTGTAGAACCATAAAGTTTGAATTTCGTGAATACAGGTCTCTGTGGTAACATGTGAGGCGTGAAAACTAATATATACCAGTATTACATATACCAGCACTGATACACTTCAAGTTCCATTGAGACACAAGAGGCGAAATGCAACAAACAGCATTTGGAAAATTTACTTATTTCCGATTATGTATTTATTGATTCAACTTTCTTTACATAGACTACAGGGAGCAGTTTCACCAAATAGTTTAAGCCTAAAACGGTTAAGTTTGAATTGCTGTCCTCATTGAAAACATGAAGTAACCAATGGCGGCAATTACACCAAAAATTTGAGTTAAACTTGTTTGTGAAACTGGGCCCTGCAGGAAGTTACTGTCAGTACTATCAGATCGATGAGACATATTTAACGACCATACGACATACATCGCGCCCGATCTACAATCGTTACCCCCACCGTCCTTGAAGTGGTGCTTGTATACCACAATGCTGATGGGATAGCAGGAGTTTCTGCGTCTCAACAAAAAACACAACAATTATACCCGTTATCTCTCTGTACATAAATGTTTATAACTTTATTTTCTTTGAACGAATTTAATTTGGTAAAAATGTTTTACAACATATCTATATCAATGATTCAATTGCATCTGTTATGAAGATATTTGATAGACTGGTTGCCTGTCTAATTTTGCAATCGGGGCCAAATTCGGTTCTCGTATCTAGTCGACTAGTGGTCGGAACTAATAACCGAATACGCTTAATATTTCCGGGGCCAGTTGCACAGACTTAAGTGCAAACGTGGTTTCTTAAGTTGTTAGATTGGCTATAGAGCTAAGTTGGTATTAGAGTGGTCTTAAGTCTAAGCCATGACTATACAACCGGACCCTGGACTATATTTCCGGATAACTGACATTCGGTTTCACTCAGATAACCGAAGTTGGCCCAGAATAGGACGGATTAACCAGTCCGCCATCTTCCGTACGGAATATACGGATCCAATCAGATTTCAGTATTTCATCACGTGAACAATGTAACATGGCCGCCCTCTGATTCACGTGAATCGCGGTTTTCCATCAATGAAGAAAAAAACTCCACTAAAGTTGCCGGGGTAACGCGGCGGCGAGTGCGCGGTTCCAAACACATTCAAATAATTCGCTTTATGTATAATTATAACAACACATGCTCGATCACTTCAGGGGGAACCGGCAACACCAGATATCCGACAAGATGGCTTGACGAACTCTCGACCAGACCTTGTCAAAACAAGTTTCATTCATGAATTCAGAACCGGTCACCAATCAAACAATCAATTTATTTATCTAGTTTTCATTTATCTAGTTTTCATTTATCTAGTTTTCATTTATCTAGTTTTCATCTATCTTGTTTTCATTCGATATGAAATGTATTTATAATATCAAACTCGCGCCAATCACGGAGCCGGGTTTTTTAAAGGAACATCAATTATCCGTCGGATATTTCTTCCCACAGATTTCATTTTACAACAAAAACAATCAGTAAATAGTTTAATTAATTCTTTCCGGAAAACTTTCAATGTTCCGGTGTAGATAAAGAAATTCACGCAAAAAACAAAGTGTCGAAATGTTTCCAGGAACCATGATAAGTAGATCCATAAAGTATCAAGAAAGAAGCCTAAATGAGGTTTTGATCGGTCATTGATGTCTATACCATAATCTCTTTTAAGCACTGGGAGTAAGGCGAGTAGTATATACTCAATGCATTTTACTGCAGCATGCGGTAAAACTAGTAAAATATACACAATAACTATAACTAGAAGAGTTTTATTGACTGAAGATTGATGACGATCTGTTCTCTTCGCTCTCATCTCAGATCTCTTATTGCGTAATGAAGCAGTTAACACTGATAATTTCATAATCATTATAGATGGAAATATATCTTGTAAAACTGTTCTCGCAACTGTCATTGCTCGTGCTTGGGTTCTGCTTATAGCGATTGACTGACGACACGTAAAAAGTTCGTATGTTTCGTTGTATCTATGAATTTTAACGAATTTAACACGACTGCTCAAGATTAAAGACTCCCAATTCATAAGATACGCCCAGAAGATGATAAAAACTACTGCAATTTTACGGCGAGTGACGGTGCAATGTTTCATGTGAAAGAAAGGAAAACGAATAGAAACAAATCTCTCGATAGCGATCACTATAACTGTGTAGTTTGATACAGATATTGCCTGGTTGTAGAACAGGGTCCGAAGCAAACACTTCGGAAACAGTTTATTGGGCAGATGATGGAAATAGTAATAGAAATAGTAAAGTGATGGACATAGTTTACTGTGTTTAGCGAATAGAAAATAACTGCCACATCCTCTATAAAATCCCAGATGATAAACAACAAAATCTCTCAAATATACAGCGAAAGTCTGTAACTCAACCAAGACGACAAGTTGATCTGAAAACGCGATAGTTATGAGATAGGGGAACGTGTAACGAACTGACTGATATCTGCGACACTTTATCAGTAAAATTATTGTCAGAAAGTTAAACACACTTCCCGGTGGAAGTAAGAAGAGATATTTGAATGTTTCCCTAAATACAACAGTGAAGGCTGAAAACCCCTTGAAAGCTAAGATGTATCCCGGTGTCTTCACAGTGGTGCGGTATATTCGAGTTGTGGTGACGATAGCGGTAAAATTGTCCATGACAAGAACAGAACAGTTTGACGCGACAATCTGTGTAGTGACTGCTTCCCTCAAATTGTGGGTTACAGCCGCGGAACCACGATTTCAAAATACTTCCATCAAACTCCTGCTACAGAACACACTATAATCATTTGAAGATTTTACACGCTCTGTTGAAATTACTACTCACAAGATTCGCTCTGAGAGTTTACTAAAAATCCATCTGAAATAATCTAAGTTTCATATGAAAATTCTCAGCAGTTTTAGACTCGAGCTTATATACAGCCAACTGTAGAACCACAAAGTTTGAATTTCGTGAATACAGGTCTCTGTGGTAACATGCGAGGCGTGAAAACTAATATATACTAGTATTACATATACCAGCACTGATACACTTCCAGTTCCATTGAGACACAAGAGGCGAAATGCAACAAACAGCATTTGGAAAATTAACTTATTTCCGATTATGTATTTATTGATTCAACCTTCTGTACATAGACTACAGGGAGCAGTTTCACCAAATAGTTTAAGCCTAAATCAGTTAAGTTTGAATTGTTGTCCTCATTGAAAACATGAAGTAACCAATGGCGGCAATTACACCAAAAATTTGAGTTAAACTTGTTCGTGAAACTGGGCCCTGTAGGAAGTTACTGTCAGTACTATCAGATCGATGAGACATATTTAACGACCATACGACATACATCGCGCCCGATCTACAATCATTACCCCCACCGTCCCTGAAGTGGTGCTTGTATACCACAATGCTGATGGGATAGCAGGAGTTTCTGCGTCTCAACAAAAAACTCAACAATTCATCGTTATCTCTCTGTACATAAATGTTTATAACTCTATTTTCATTGAACGAATTTGTTTTTGTAAAAATGTTTTACAACATATTTAAATGATTCAATTGCATCTCTGCAATGACTAGATTTTACACCCCAGCGCCCCCCCCCCCTTACACTCCCCTCCGAGTCGAATACGAACTGTATATCTGTGGACTGAGCATTTACTGAGTATTTACTATAAATACAATTTCCTTGTTCTCCTGCAGAATATGACTTAAGGCCTAGACCGACGTTTTTGGTTGGCCCAAATAGGCCCATTCGGGACCAGTCTGAACAGGGCCAAATTTGGCACGGACCAAAAATGCTCTCGTGTGATCGGGGCTATGGGTGGAAATCATACACGGATAGTGATTTCTGTTAGTGGAATCGGTGGAGTATTTATATCAGGGAAGTGACGTCACAGCTTAGCTCCTTACGGCTATTGTTGGAATTAACATTTGTGGAGATTAAATCACCTACATAAACATTAATTCTATTTATAGTTTCGAAAGCATTGAATTTCCGTAGAAATTAATGGACTACAATTTAATCCAACTTTAAAGGAGTCACGTGGAGTAATCAATATTTCAGTCCCCTGTATAAATAGTTCACTGATGAAATCCAGGTTCAGGAATTTCGAAAATGAAAATGAATCACACAAATTCGGGTTCTTTGGCGTTTATACGACAGATTATGTTCCCTATTTTACAACAAAAACAATCAGTAAATAGTTTGATAAATTCTTTCCGGAAAACTTTCAATGTTCCGATGTAAATAAAGAAATTCATGCAGAAAACGAAATGTCGAAACGTTCGCAGGAAAATGTCTAAACCATACCATAAAATTTTGAGAAAGAATCGATTATGGTGATCTGTTAAACTGTTTGTAAAACTGTTTGTTAAATAGGATAGCATCCACATTGCATAATTTCTATAAAGCGAGTATCCAATGACGTGCGCTAAGTTTTGGATACAATTACATGCTGCGTGCGGCAAAACTAGTAAAATATACACAATAACTACAACAAGAAGAGTTTTACTGGCTGAAGATTGATGACGATCTGTTCTCTTCGCTCTCATCTCAGATCTCTTATTGCGTAATGAAGCAGTTAACACTGATAATATTACAATCAATAAAGATGGAAATATATCTTGTAAAAATGTTTTTACAGCGTCTATTGCTTGTATCAGGGACCCATTGGAAATATAGATTGACTGTTCACACACAAAAGAATCAAAGATTTCTTTATATCTGCGATGTTTGTGGAGATTAACACGACTGCGCATGATTACTGAATCCAAGTTCATAAAATACGCCCAGAAGATGACAAAAACTACTGCAATTTTACGCCGAGTGACGGTGAAATGTTTCATGTGAAAGAAAGGAAAACGAATAGAAACAAATCTCTCAATAGCGATCACTATAACTGTGTAGTTTGATACAGATTTTGCCTGGCTATAAAATAGGTTTGAAAATATACACGCAGGAAACACTCGTCTGGGCAGATAATAGAAATAGTAATTGAAATAGTAAAGTGATGGACATAGTTTACTGTGTTTAGCGAATGTCAGATAAACACTGCGACATTCTCTATAAAATCCTAGATTATTAACTACAAACATGTTCAAATAATTGGGGAATTTTTCCAATTCAAACAAGACGACAAGTTGATCTGAAAACGCGATAGTTATCAGATAGGGGAACGTGTAACGAACTGACTGATAACTGCGACATTTTATCAGTAAAATTATGGTCAGAAAGTTGAATACACTTCCCGGTGGAAACAAGAAGACACATCTGAATATATCGTTATATCTGATCATGAAGTTAGTAAATCTTCTGAAAGCTATGATATAATCCGGTGTCTTCACAGGAGTCCAGTGTATTCTACGAGTTGTGGTGGCTATAGCGGTTAAATTATCCATGACAAGAACAGAACAGTTTGACGCGACAATCAGTGTAGTGACTGCTTCCCTCACATTGTGGGTTACAGCCGCGGTACCACAATTTCAAAATACTTCCATCAAACTCCTGCTACAGAACACACTATAATCATCTGAAGATTTTACACGCTCGGTTGAAATTACTACTCACACGATTCGCTCTGAGAGTTTACTAAAAATCCATCTGAAATAATTTAAGTTTCATATGAAAATTCGCAGCAGTTTTAGACTCGAGTTTATATACAGACAACTGTAGAACCATAAAGTTTGAATTTCGTGAATACAGGTCTCTGTGGTAACATGTGAGGCGTGAAAACTAATATATACCAGTATTACATATACCAGCACTGATACACTTCAAGTTCCATTGAGACACAAGAGGCGAAATGCAACAAACAGCATTTGGAAAATTTACTTATTTCCGATTATGTATTTGATTCAACTTTTTTACTGAAGCATTTCATGTGTTTCATATAGATGTACATAGACTACAGGGAGCAGTTTCACCAAATAGTTAAAGCCTAAAACGGTTAAGTTTGAATTGCTGTCCTCATTGAAAACATGAAGTAACCAATGGCGGCAATTACACCAAAAATTTGAGTTAAATTTGTTTGTGAAACTGGGCCCTGCAGGAAGTTACTGTCAGTACTATTAGATCGATGAGACATATTTAACGACCATACGACATACATCGCGCCCGATCTACAATCGTTACCCCCACCGTCCTTGAAGTGTTGCTTGTATACCACAATGCTGATGGGATAGCAGGAGTTTCTGCGTCTCAGCAAAAAACTCAACAATTCACCGTTATCTCTCTGTACATAAATGTTTATAACTTTACTTTCTTTGAACGAATTTGTTTTGTAAAACTGTTATACAACGTATTTGAATGATTCAATTGCACACCCAAAGCGCCCCAGCCCCTTACCCCCCCCCCCCTTACACCCCCCGAGTCGAATACGAACTGTGTTTCTGTAGACTGAGCATTTACTGAGTATTTACTATAAATACAATTTCCTTGTTCTCCTGCAGAATATGACTTAAGGCCGATACCGACGTTTTTGGTTTGGCCAAACAGGCTCGGGCCCATTCGGGACCAGTCTGAACAGGGCCAAATTTGGCACGGACCAAAAATGCTCTCGTGTGATCGGGGCTATGGGTGGAAATCATACACGGATAGTGATTTCTGTTAGTGGAATCGGTGGAGTATTTATATCAGGGAAGTGACGTCACAGCTTAGCTCCTTACGGCTATTGTTGGAATTAACATTTGTGGAGATTAAATCACCTACATAAACATTAATTCTATTTATAGTTTCGAAAGCATTGAATTTCCGTAGAAATTAATGGACTACAATTTAATCCAACTTTAAAGGAGTCACGTGGAGTAATCAATATTTCAGTCCCCTGTATAAATAGTTCACTGATGAAATTCAGGTTCAGGAATTTCGAAAATGAAAATGAATTCCCGGACCAATCACACAGATTCGGGTTCTTTGAAGTTTATACGACGGATTATGTTCCTTATTTTACAACAAAAACAATCAGTAAATAGTTTGATAAATTCTTTCCGGAAAACTTTCAATGTTCCGATGTAAATAAAGAAATTCATGCAGAAAACGAAATGTCGAAATGTTTGCAGGAACCATAATAACATGAGCCATAATTCATAAAGAAAGAATCGTACATGATGTCTAGATGGGTCATAGATACTTATACCTTTTCTTTTAAGCAATTGGTGTAAGGCGCGTAGTACATAGTAAATGCTTTTAACTACAGCATGCGGTAAAACAAGTAAAATATACACAATAACTACAACAAGAAGAGTTTTACTGGCTGAAGATTGATGACGATCTGTTCTCTTCGCTCTCATCTCAGATCTCTTATTGCGTAATGAAACAGTTAACACTGATAATATTACAATCATTATAGATGGAACTATATCTTGTAAAATTATTTTTCCAACTGTAATTGCTCGTAACTGGGGCCAGCTTGTAACGAATGCGGCGTTACCACACACAAAAATGCCGTATGTTTCGTTGTATCTAGGAGTTTCAAAGAAATGAACGCGACTGCGCAAGATTAAAGAATCCCAGTTCATAAGATACGCCCAGAAGATCACGCAACCTATTGCAATTTTACGGCGAGTGACGGTGAAATGTTTCATGTGAAAGAAAGGAAAACGAATAGAAACAAATCTCTCGATAGCGATCACTATAACTGTGTAGTTTGATACAGATATTGCCTGGTCGCAAACTAGGTTTGAAAACAAACACCTAGGAAACAATCGTCCTGGAAGATAATAGAAATAGTAATAGAAATAGTAAAGTGATGGACATAGTTTACTGTGATATTTAGCGAATGTTGAATATAAATTACTATGACATGCTCTATAGAATCCTAGATGATTAATAACAAAAGTTTTCAAATATTCAGGGAAAGCCTGTAACTGAAACAAGACGACAAGTTGATCTGAAAACGCGATAGTTATCAGATAAGGGAACGTGTAACGAACTGACTGATATCTGCGACACTTTATAAGTAAAATTATTGTCAGAAAGTAAGTTAAACACACTTTCCGGCGGAAACAAGAAAAGATATTTGAATATTCTGCTATATTTAACATTGAAGTTTGCAAACCCCTTGAAAGCTAAGATGTATCCCGGTGTCTTCACAGTGGTGCGGTATATTCGAGTTGTGGTGACGATAGCGGTAAAACTATCCATGACAAGAACAGAACAGTTTGACGCGACAATCTGTGTAGTGACTGCTTCCCTCAAATTGTGGGTTACAGCCGCGGAACCACGATTTCAAAATACTTCCATCAAACTCCTCCTACAGAACACACTATAATCATCTGAAGATTTTACACGCTCAGTTGAAATTACTACTCACACGATTCGCTCTGCTGTAGAACACCAACTGAACTTTGGTATGTAGGCATGGAAACACATTGTTAAACTGTCAAATCATGGAGTCTCTTTCTCTAATGAACCCCTTTCAATGAAGACTTATTGGATATCCTTCAATAAAGTGAAGAATGGATTAAAAAACAATGATTTTAGCCAAAGAGTCCTTTTTGGTCCTAATACGACTTCTGAAATAGACATTAGTTTATCTAGTTTTCATTAACGTAGTTAGATTCTGGGTGCTCGAATCCGTACACCGCTTTACAAGCATTCAGACGCTTTTGTTTGTAACTTATGTTGTAATTATATATTATTCAAACTGCATATATACATGGTGATATAAATATAATAAATAAATCTACGGTCATCATGAACGACGATCACGCGGACACGATTTGGCCCGGGCCAAATTGGCGCGGATCAGACTCGAGCCAAATTATGGTCCGTGCCGAATTAGAGAGCGCGTTCACACGTAAACCACTCACGATATAAATAGCGATATGACCGATATGAGACCCGCAATATCGAACTCGCGCCCTTAATTCGGAACCCCTCGAGGAATAGATTAAAAATCTACGGACCACAATTCAATCCGGGTTCTTTAAAAGGGACGTTCATCCGTCAGATTGTTTTATTTCTTACAGATTTTATTTTACAACAAAAACAATGAGTAAATAGTTTAATAAATTCTTTCCGGAAAACTTTCAATGTTCTGATGTAGATAAATAAATTCACGCAGAACACAAATTGTCGAAATGGTATCAGGAACCATTGTACGTCGGTCCATAAAGCAATAAGAAAGAAGCCTAAATGAGGTTTTGATCGGTCATAGGTGTCTATACCATAATCTCTTTTAAGCACTGGGAGTAAGGCGTATATTGTATACTGAATGCTTTTAACTGCAGCATGCGGGAAAACTAGTAAAACATACACCATAACTACAACTAGAAGAGTTTTACTGGCTGCAGATTGATGACGATCTGTTCTCTTCGCTCTCATCTCAGATCTCTTATTGCGTAATGAAGCAGTTAACACTGATAATATTACAATCATTAAAGAAGGCAATATATCTTGTAAAGATGTTTTCCCAACTGTTATTGCTCGTGTCCGGGTTATGCTTGTAGCGATTAACTGATCACACCGAAAAAAGTCGTATGTTTCGTTGTATCTAGGAATTTTATCGAAAGTAACGCGACTGCGCAAGATTAAAGAATCCAAGTTCATAAGATACGCCCAGAAGATGACGGAACCTACTGCAATTTTACGGCGAGTGACGGTGCAATGTTTCATGTGAAAGAAAGGAAAACGAATAGAAACAAATCTCTCGATAGCGATCACTAAAACTGTGTAGTTTGATACAGATATTGCCTGGTTGTAAAATAGGGTCCGAAGCAAACACATAGGAAACAGTTTATTGGGCAGATGCCGGAAATAGTAATCGAAATTGTAAAGTGATGGACATAGTTTCCTGTGTTTAGCGAATAGAAAATAACTGGCACATGCTCTACTATAAAATCCTAGACGATAAACAACAAACTCTCTCAAATGTAAAGGGAAACCCTTTACCTCAAACAAGACGACAAGTTGATCTGAAAACGCGATAGTTATCAGATAAGGGAACGTGTAACGAACTGACTGATAACTGCGACATTTTATCAGTAAAATTATTGTCAGAAAGTTGAACACACTTCCAGGTGGAAGTAAGAAGAGATAATTGATTGTGTTGCTAAATAAAAAACTGAACTTTGCAAACCCCTTGTAAGCTATGATATATCCCGGTGTCTTCACAGTGGTGCGGTATATTCGAGTTGTGGTGACGATAGCGGTAAAATTGTCCATGACAAGAACAGAACTGTTTGACGTGACAATCTGTGTAGTAACTGCGTCCCTCACATTGTGGGTTACAGCCGCGGAACCACGATTTCAAAATACTTCCATCAAACTCCTGCTTCAGAACACACTATAATCATCTAAACATTTCACACGCTCAGTTGAAATTACTACTCACACGATTCGCTCTGCTGTAGAACACCAACTGAACTTTGGTATGTAGGCATGGAAACACATTGTTAAACTTTCAAATCATGGAGTCTCTTTCTCTCATGAACCCCTTTCAATGAAGACGTATTGGATATCCTTCAATAAAGTGAAGAATGGATTAAAAAACAATGATTTTGGCCAAAGAGTCCTTTTTGGTCCTAATACGACTTCTGAAATAGACATTAGTTTATCTAGTTTTCATTAACGTAGTTAGATTCTGGGTGCTAGAATCCGTACACCGCTTTACAAGCATTCAGACGCTTATGTTTGTAACTAATGTTGTAATTATATATTATTCAAACTGCATATATACATGGTGATATAAATATAATAAATAAATCTACGGTCATCATGAAAGACGATCACGCGGACACGATTTGGCCCGGGCCAAATTGGCGCGGATCAGACTCGAGCCAAATTATGGTCCGTGCCGAATTAGAGAGCGCGTTCACACGTAAACCACTAACGATATAAATAGCGATATGACCGATATGAGACCCGCAATATCGAACTCGCGCCCTTAATTCGGAACCCCTCGAGGAATAGATTAAAAATCTACGGACCACAATTCAATCCGGGTTCTTTAAAAGGAACATTTATCCGTCAGATTGTTTTATTTCTTACATATTTTATTTTACAACAAAAACAATCAGTAAATAGTTTAATAAATTCTTTCCGGAAAACTTTCAATGTTCCGATGTAGATAAAGAAATTCACAAAGAACACACAGTCTCGAAATGGTATCAGGAACCATTGTACGTCGGTCCATAAAGCAATAAGAAAGAAGCCTAAATGAGGTCTTGATCGGTCATAGGTGTCTATACCATAATCTCTTTTAAGCACTGGGAGTAAGGCGTATATTATATACTGAATGCTTTTAACTGCAGCATGCGGGAAAACTAGTAAAATATACACCATAACTACAACTAGAAGAGTTTTACTGGCTGCAGATTGATGACGATCTGTTCTCTTCGCTCTCATCTCAGATCTCTTATTGCGTAATGAAGCAGTTAACACTGATAATATTACAATCATTAAAGAAGGCAATATATCTTGTAAAGATGTTTTCCCAACTGTTATTGCTCGTGTCCGGGTTATGCTTGTAGCGATTAACTGATCACACCGAAAAAAGTCGTATGTTTCGTTGTATCTTGGAATTTTATCGAAAGTAACGCGACTGCGCAAGATTAAAGAATCCAAGTTCATAAGATACGCCCAGAAGATGACGGAACCTACTCCAATTTTACGGCGAGTGACGGTGCAATGTTTCATGTGAAAGAAAGGAAAACGAATAGAAACAAATCTCTCAATAGCGATCACTAAAACTGTGTAGTTTGATACAGATATTGCCTGGTTGTAGAATAGGGTCCGTAGCAAACACGTAGGAAACAGTTTATTGGGCAGATTACGGAAATAGTAATCGAAATCGTAAAGTGATGGACATAGTTTCCTGTGTTTAGCGAATAGAAAATAACTGGCACATGCTCTACTATAAAATCCTAGACGATTAACAACGAACTCTCTCAAATGTAAAGGGAAACCCTTTACCTGAAACAAGACGACAAGTTGATCTGAAAACGCGATAGTTATCAGATAAGGGAACGTGTAACGAACTGACTGATATCTGCGACATTTTATCAGTAAAATTATTGTCAGAAAGTTAAACACACTTCCCGGTGGAAGTAAGAAGAGAAAATTGATTGTGTTGCTAAATAAAGCAGCGAACTTTGCAAACCCCTTGAAAGCTAAGATGTATTCCGGTGTCTTCACAGTGGTGCGGTATATTCGAGTTGTAGTGACGATAGCGGTAAAATTGTCCATGACAAGAACAGAACAGTTTGACGTGACAATCTGTGTAGTGACTGCTTCCCTCACATTGTGGGTTACAGCCGCGGAACCACGATTTCAAAATACTTCCATCAAACTCCTGCTACAGAACACACTATAATCATCTGAAGATTTTACACGCTCTGTTGAAATTACTACTCACACGATTCGCTCTGAGAGTTTACTAAAAATCCATCTGAAATAATCTAAGTTTCATATGAAAATTCGCAGCAGTTTTAGACTCGAGTTTATATACAGACAACTGTAGAACCATAAAGTTTGAATTTCGTGAATACAGGTCTCTGTGGTAACATGTGAGGCGTGAAAACTAATATATACCAGTATTACATATACCAGCACTGATACACTTCAAGTTCCATTGAGACACAAGAGGCGAAATGCAACAAACAGCATTTGGAAAATTTACTTATTTCCGATTATGTATTTATTGATTCAACCTTCTGTACATAGACAACAGGGAGCAGTTTCACCAAATAGTTTAAGCCTAAATCGGTTAAGTTTGAATTGTTGTCTTCATTGAAAACATGAAGTAACCAATGGCGGCAATTACACCAAAAATTTGAGTTAAATTTGTTTGGGAAACTGGGCCCTGCAGGAAGTTACTGTCAGTACTATTAGATCGATGAGACATATTTAACGACCATACGACATACATCCCGCCCGATCTACAATCGTTACCCCCACCGTCCTTGAAGTGGTGCTTGTATACCACAATGCTGATGGGATAGCAGGAGTTTCTGCGTCTCAGCAAAAAACTCAACAATTCATCGTTATCTCTCTGTACATAAATGTTTATAACTTTACTTTCTTTGAACGAATTTGTTTTGTAAAACTGTTATACAACGTATTTGAATGATTCAATTGCACACCCCAAGCGCCCCAGCCCCTTACACCCCCCCCCCCCCCCCACTTACACCCCCCCCCCGAGTGGAATACGAACTGTATATCTGTGGACTGAGCATTTACTGTGTATTTACTATAAATACAATTTCCTTATTCTCCTGCGGAATATGACTTAAGGCCGAGACCGACGTTTTTGGTTTGGCCAAACAGGCTCGGGCCCATTCGGCACCTGTCTGAACAGGGCCAAATTTGGCACGGACCAAAAATGCTCTCGTGTGATCGGGGCTATGGGTGGAAATCATACACGGATAGTGATTTCTGTTAGTGGAATCGGTGGAGTATTTATATCAGGGAAGTGACGTCACAGCTTAGCTCCTTACGGCTATTGTTGGAATTAACATTTGTGGAGATTAAATCACCTAAATAAACATTAATTCTATTTATAGTTTCGAAAGCATTGAATTTCCGTAGAAATTAATGAACTACAATTTAATCCAACTTTAAAGGAGTCACGTGGAGTAATCAATATTTCAGTCCCCTGTATAAATAGTTCACTGTTGAAATTCAGGTTCAGGAATTTCGAAAATGAAAATGAATTCCCGGACCAATCACACAGATTCGGGTTCTTTGAAGTTTATACGACAGATTGTGTTCCCTATTTTACAACAAAAACAATCAGTAAATAGTTTGATAAATTCTTTCCGGAAAACTTTCAATGTTCCGATGTAAATAAAGAAATTCATGCAGAAAACGAAATGTCGAAACGTTCGCAGGAAAATGTCTAAACCATACCATAAAATTTTGAGAAAGAATCGATTATGATGATCTGTTAAACTGTTTGTAAAACTGTTTGTTAAATAGGATAGCATCCACATTGCATAATTTCTATAAAGCGAGTATCCAATGACGTGCGCTAAGTTTTGGATACAATTACATGCTGCGTGCGGCAAAACTAGTAAAATATACACAATAACTACAACAAGAAGAGTTTTACTGGCTGAAGATTGATGACGATCTGTTCTCTTCGCTCTCATCTCAGATCTCTTATTGCGTAATGAAGCAGTTAACACTGATAATATTACAATCATTAAAGATGGAAATATATCTTGTAAAAATGTTTTTACAGCGTCTATTGCTTGTATCAGGGACCCATTGGAAATATAGATTGACTGTTCACACACAAAAGAATCAAAGATTTCTTTATATCTGCGATGTTTGTGGAGATTAACACGACTGCGCATGATTACTGAATCCAAGTTCATAAAATACGCCCAGAAGATGACAAAAACTACTGCAATTTTACGGCGAGTGACGGTGAAATGTTTCATGTGAAAGAAAGGAAAACGAATAGAAACAAATCTCTCGATAGCGATCACTATAACTGTGTAGTTTGATACAGATATTGCCTGGTTATAAAATAGGTTTGAAAATATACACGCAGGAAACACTCGTCTGGGCAGATAATAGAAATAGTAATTGAAATAGTAAAGTGATGGACATAGTTTACTGTGTTTAGCGAATGTCAGATAAACACTGCGACATTCTCTATAAAATCCTAGATTATTAACTACAAACATGTTCAAATAATTGGGGAATTTTTCCAATTCAAACAAGACGACAAGTTGATCTGAAAACGCGATAGTTATCAGATAAGGGAACGTGTAACGAACTGACTGATAACTGCGACATTTTATCAGTAAAATTATGGTCAGAAAGTTGAACACACTTCCCGGTGGAAACAAGAAGACACATCTGAATATATCGTTATATCTGATCATGAAGTTAGTAAATCTTCTGAAAGCTATGATATAATCCGGTGTCTTCACAGTGGTCCAGTGTATTCTACGAGTTGTGGTGGCTATAGCGGTGAAATTATCCATGACAAGAACAGAACTGTTTGACGCGACAATCTGTGTGTAGTTAGCGACTTCCCTCAAATTATAGGTTCAGCGGTATCACAATTTCAAAATACTCCCATCAAACTCCTGCTACAGAACACACTATAATCATCTAAACATTTCACACGCTCTGTTGAAATTACTACTCACACGATTCGCTCTGAGAGTTTACTAAAAATCCATCTGAAATAATCTAAGTTTCATATGAAAATTCGCAGCAGTTTTAGACTAGAGTTTATATACAGACAACTGTAGAACCATAAAGTTTGAATTTCGTGAATACAGGTCTCTGTGGTAACATGTGAGGCGTGAAAACTAATATATACCAGTATTACATATACCAGCACTGATACACTTCAAGTTCCATTGAGACACAAGAGGCGAAATGCAACAAACAGCATTTGGAAAATTTACTTATTTCCGATTATGTATTTATTGATTCAACCTTCTGTACATAGACAACAGGAAGCAGTTTCACCAAATAGTTTAAGCCTAAAACGGTTAAGTTTGAATTGTTGTCCTCATTGAAAACATGAAGTAACCAATGGCGGTTAAACCAAAAATTTGAGTTTAACTTGTTTGTGAAACTGGGCCCTGTAGGAAGTTACTGTCAGTACTATCAGATCGATGAGACATATTTAACGACCATACGACATACATCGCGCCCGATCTACAATCGTTACCCCCACCGTCCTTGAAGTGTTGCTTGTATACCACAATGCTGATGGGATAGCAGGAGTTTCTGCGTCTCAGCAAAAAACTCAACAATTCATCGTTATCTCTCTGTACATAAATGTTTATAACTTTACTTTCTTTGAACGAATTTGTTTTGTAAAACTGTTATACAACGTATTTGAATGATTCAATTGCACACCCCAAGCGCCCCAGCCCCTTACCCCCCCCCCCCCTTACACCCCCAGAGTCGAATACGAACTGTGTCTCTGTGGACTGGGCATTTACTGAGTATTTACTATAAATACAATTTCCTTGTTCTCCTGCAGAATATGACTTAAGGCCGAGACCGACGTTTTTGGTTGGGCCAAACAGGCTCGGGCCCATTCGGCACCTGTCTGAACAGGGCCAAATTTGGCACGGACCAAAAATGCTCTCGTGTGATCGGGGCTATGGGTGGAAATCATACAAGGATAGTGATTTCTGTTAGTGGAATCGGTGGAGTATTTATATCAGGGAAGTGACGTCACAGCTTGGCTCCTTGCGGCTATTGTTGGAATTAACATTTGTGGAGATTAAATCACCTACATAAACATTAATTCTATTTTTTATTTCGAAAGCATTGAATTTCCGTAGAAATTAATGGACTACAATTTAATCCAACTCTTTGAAGTTTATACGACGGATCATCTTCCTTATCTTACAACAAAAACAATCAGTAAATAGTTTAATAAATTCTTTCTGGAAAACTTTCAATGTTCCGATGTAAATAAAGAAATTCACGAAGAACACAAATTGTCGAAATGTTACCAGAAATTGGTCTAAACCAAACCATAAAGTATTGATAAAGAATCGTTTATGATGATCTGTTAAACTGGATGTTGTTATCAAAATGAGCCACATTGCATAATTTCTATAAAGCAATCTTCCAATAACGTATGTAAAACTGTAGATACAATAAACTACAGCATGCGGTAAAACTAGTAAAACATACACAATAACTACAACTAGAAGAGTTTTACTGGCTGAAGATTGATGACGATCTGTTCTCTTCGCTCTCATCTCAGATCTCTTATTGCGTAATGAAGCAGTTAACACTGATAATATTACAATCATTATAGAAGGAAATATATCTTGTAAAAATGTTTTACCAGCAGCTATCGCTTGTGCCTGGGACTGATGCGAATAAGAGATTGACTGTTTACACTTAAAATTGTTAAATGTTTCGTTGTATCTGCGAAATTTACCGAGATACACACGACTGCGCATGATTGCTGAATCCAAGTTCATAAAATACGCCCAGAAGATGACAAAACCTACTGCAATTTTACGGCGAGTGACGGTGAAATGTTTCATGTGAAAGAAAGGAAAACGAATAGAAACAAATCTCTCGATAGCGATCACTATAACTGTGTAGTTTGATACAGATTTTGCCTGGTTATAAAATAGGTTCCGAAATATACACGCAGGAAACACTTGTCTGGGCAGATAATAGAAATAGTAATAGAAATAGTAAAGTGATGGACATAGTTTACTGTGTTTAGCGAATGTCAGGTAACTAACGTAACATTCTCTATAAAATCCTAGACGAGTAGTTACAAACCTTTTCAAATAATTGGGGAAACTCTGTAACTCAAACAAGACGACAAGTTGATCTGAAAACGCGATAGTTATCAGATAGGGGAACGTGTAACGAACTGACTGATATCTGCGACACTTTATCAGTAAAATTATTGTCAGAAAGTTAAACACACTTCCCGGCGGAAGCAAGAACACATTTCTGAATATGCTGTTATATCTGATAATGAAGTCAGTAAATCTCTTGAAAGCTATGATATAATCCGGTGTCTTCACAGGAGTCCAGTGTATTCTACGAGTTGTGGTGACGATAGCGGTAAAATTATCCATGACAAGAACAGAACTGTTTGATGCGACAATCTGTGTAGGTCGCGGCTTCCCTCAAATGATAGGTTCAGCGGAACCACGATTTCAAAATGCTTCCATCAAACTCCTGCTACAGAACACACTATAATCATCTGAAGTTTTCACACGCTCTGTTGAAATTACTACTCACACGATTCGCTTTGCTGTAGAACACCAACTGAACTTTGGTATGCAGGCATGGAAACATATTGTTAAACTGTCAAATCACGGAGTCTCTTTCTCTCATGAACCCCTTTCAATGAAGACTTATTGGATATCCTTCAATAAAGTGAAGAATGGATTAAAAAACAATGATTTTGGCCAAAGAGTCCTTTTTGGTCCTAATACGACTTCTGAAATAGACATTAGTTTTTCTAGTTTTCATTAACGTAGTTAGATTGGTGCTCGAATCCGTACGGGACACCGCTTTACAAGCATTCAGACGCTTATGTTTGTAACTTATGTTGTAATTATATATTATTCAAACTGCATATATACATGGTGATATAAATATTACAAATAAATCTACGGTCATCATGAACGACGATCACGCGGACACGATTTGGCCCGGGCCAAATTGGCGCGGATCAGACTAGAGCCAAATTATGGTCCGTGCCGAATTAGAGAGCGCGTTCACACGTAAACCACTCACGATATAAATAGCGATATGACCGATATGAGACCCGCAATATCGAACTCGCGCCCTTAATTCGGAACCCCTCGAGGAATGAAATAAAAATCTACGGACCACAATTTAATCCGGGTTCTTTAAAAGGAACATTTATCCGTCAGATTGTTTTATTTCTTACATATTTTATTTTACAACAAAAACAATCAGTAAATAGTTTAATAAATTCTTTCCGGAAAACTTTCAATGTTCTGATGTAGATAAATAAATTCACGCAGAACACAAATTGTCGAAATGGTATCAAGAACCATTGTACGTCGGTCCATAAAGCAATAAGAAAGAAGCCTAAATGAGGTCTTGATCGGTCATAGGTGTCTATACCATAATCTCTTTTAAGCACTGGGAGTAAGGCGTATATTGTATACTGAATGCTTTTAACTGCAGCATGCGGGAAAACTAGTAAAACATACACCATAACTATAACTAGTAGAGTTTTACTGGCTGAAGATTGATGACGATCTGTTCTCTTCGCTCTCATCTCAGATCTCTTATTGCGTAATGAAGCAGTTAACACTGATAATATTACAATCATTAAAGAAGGCAATATATCTTGTAAAGATGTTTTCCCAACTGTTATTGC
Organism: Tubulanus polymorphus; assembly: GCF_964204645.1. NCBI lineage: Eukaryota > Metazoa > Nemertea > Palaeonemertea > Tubulaniformes > Tubulanidae > Tubulanus > Tubulanus polymorphus. The sequence goes on from NC_134030.1 coordinate 286,470, forward strand.
TCGTGTCCGGGTTATGCTCGTAGCGATTAACTGATCACACCGAAAAAAGTCGTATGTTTCGTTGTATCTTGGAATTTTATCGAAAGTAACGCGACTGCGCAAGATTAAAGAATCCAAGTTCATAAGATACGCCCAGAAGATCACGGAACCTACTGCAATTTTACGCCGAGTGACGGTGCAATGTTTCATGTGAAAGAAAGGAAAACGAATAGAAACAAATCTCTCGATAGCGATCACTAAAACTGTGTAGTTTGATACAGATATTGCCTGGTTGTAGAATAGGGTCCGTAGCAAACACGTAGGAAACAGTTTATTGGGCAGATGCCGGAAATAGTAATTGAAATCGTAAAGTGATGGACATAGTTTCCTGTGTTTAGCGAATAGAAAATAACTGGCACATGCTCTACTATAAAATCCTAGACGATAAACAACGAACTCTCTCAAATGTAAAGGGAAACCCTTTACCTGAAACAAGACGACAAGTTGATCTGAAAACGCGATAGTTATGAGATAGGGGAACGTGTAACGAACTGACTGATAACTGCGACACTTTATCAGTAAGATTATTGTCAGAAAGTTAAACACACTTCCCGGTGGAAGTAAGAAGAGATAATTGATTGTGTTGCTAAATAAAACACCGAACTTTGCAAACCCTTTGAAAGCTATGATATATCCCGGTGTCTTCACAGTGGTGCGGTATATTCGAGTTGTGGTGACGATAGCGGTAAAATTATCCATGACAAGAACAGAACAGTTTGACGCGACAATCTGTGTAGTAACTGCGTCCCTCACATTGTGGGTTACAGCCGCGGTACCACGATTTCAAAATACTTCCATCAAACTCCTGCTACAGAACACACTATAATCATCTGAAGATTTCACACGCTCTGTTGAAATTACTACTCACACGATTCGCTCTGAGAGTTTACTAAAAATCCATCTGAAATAATCTAAGTTTCATATGAAAATTCGCAGCAGTTTTAGACTCGAGTTTATATACAGACAACTGTAGAACCACAAAGTTTGAATTTCGTGAATACAGGTCTCTGTGGTAACACGCGAGGCGTAAAAACTAATATATACTAGTATTACATATACCAGCACTGATACACTTCCAGTTCCATTGAGACACAAGAGGCGAAATGCAACAAACAGCATTTGGAAAATTTACTTATTTCCGATTATGTATTTATTGATTCAACCTTCTGTACATAGACTACAGGGAGCAGTTTCACCAAATAGTTTAAGCTTAAATCAGTTAAGTTTGAATTGTTGTCCTCATTGAAAACATGAAGTAACCAATGGCGGCAATTACACCTAAAATTTGAGTTAAACTTGTTTGTGAAACTGGGCCCTGTAGGAAGTTACTGTCAGTACTATCAGATCGATGAGACATATTTAACGACCATACGACATACATCGCGCCCGATCTACAATCGTTACCCCCACCGTCCTTGAAGTGGTGCTTGTATACCACAATGCTGATGAGATAGCAGGAGTTTCTGCGTCTCAACAAAAAACTCAACAATTCACCATTATCTCTCTGTACATAAATGTTTATAACTTTATTTTCATTGAACGAATTTGTTTTTGTAAAAATGTTTTACAACATATTTGAATGATTCAATTGCATCTCTGCAATGACTAGATTTTACACCCCAGCACCTCCCCCCCCCCTTACACCCCCCGAGTGGAATACGAACTGTATATCTGTGGACTGAGCATTTACTGAGTATTTACTATAAATACAATTTCCTTATTCTCCTGCAGAATATGACTTAAGGCCTTGTCCGACGTTTTTGGTTGGGCCAAACAGGCTCGGGCCCATTCGGCACATGTCTGAACAGGGCCAAATTTGGCACGGACCAAAAATGCTCTCGTGTGATCGGGGCTATGGGTGGAAATCATACACGGATAGTGATTTCTGTTAGTGGAATCGGTGGAGTATTTATATCAGGGAAGTGACGTCACAGCTTAGCTCCTTGCGGCTATTGTTGGAATTAACATTTGTGGAGATTAAATCACCTACATAAACATTAATTCTATTTATTATTTCGAAAGCATTGAATTTCCGTAGAAATTAATGGACTACAATTTAATCCAACTTTAAAGGAGTCACGTGGAGTAATCAATATTTCAGTCCCCTGTATAAATAGTTCACTGATGAAATCCAGGTTCAGGAATTTCGAAAATGAAAATGAATCACACAGATTCGGGTTCTTTGAAGTTTATACGACAGATTATGTTCCTTATCTTACAACAAAAACAGTCAGTAAATAGTTTAATAAATTCTTTCCGGAAAACTTTTAATGTTCCGATGTAAATAAAGAAATTCACGAAGAACACAAATTGTCGAAATGTTACCAGAAATTGGTATAAACCAAACCATAAAGTATTGATAAAGAATCGTTTATGATGATCTGTTAAACTGGATGTTGTTATCAAAATGAGCCACATTGCATAATTTCTATAAAGCAATCTTCCAATAACGTATGTAAAACTGTAGATACAATAAACTACAGCATGCGGTAAAACTAGTAAAACATACACAATAACTACAACAAGAAGAGTTTTACTGGCTGAAGATTGATGACGATCTGTTCTCTTCGCTCTCATCTCAGATCTCTTATTGCGTAATGAAGCAGTTAACACTGATAATATTACAATCATTATAGAAGGAAATATATCTTGTAAAAATGTTTTACCAGCAGCTATCGCTTGTGCCTGGGACTGATGCGAATAAGAGATTGACTGTTCACACTTAAAATTGTTAAATGTTTCGTTGTATCTGCGAAATTTACCGAGATACACACGACTGCGCATGATTGCTGAATCCAAGTTCATAAAATACGCCCAGAAGATGACAAAACCTACTGCAATTTTACGGCGAGTGACGGTGAAATGTTTCATGTGAAAGAAAGGAAAACGAATAGAAACAAATCTCTCGATAGCGATCACTATAACTGTGTAGTTTGATACAGATTTTGCCTGGTTATAAAATAGGTTCCGAAATATACACGAAGGAAACACTTGTCTGGGCAGATAATAGAAATAGTAATAGAAATAGTAAAGTGATGGACATAGTTTACTGTGTTTAGCGAATGTCAGATAACCACTGAGACATTCTCTATAAAATCCTAGACGAGTAGTAACAAACCTTTTCAAATAATTGGGGAAACTCTGTAACTCAAACAAGACGACAAGTTGATCTGAAAACGCGATAGTTATCAGATAAGGGAACGTGTAACGAACTGACTGATAACTGCGACATTTTATCAGTAAAATTATTGTCAGAAAGTTAAACACACTTCCCGGCGGAAGCAAGAACACATTTCTGAATATGCTGTTATATCTGATAATGAAGTCAGTAAATCTCTTGAAAGCTATGATATAATCCGGTGTCTTCACAGGAGTCCAGTGTATTCTACGAGTCGTGGTGACGAAAGCGGTAAAATTATCCATGACAAGAACAGAACTGTTTGATGCGACAATCTGTGTAGGTCGCGGCTTCCCTCAAATTATAGGTTCAGCGGTACCACGATTTCAAAATGCTTCCATCAAACTCCTGCTACAGAACACACTATAATCATCTGAAGTTTTCACACGCTCTGTTGAAATTACTACTCACACGATTCGCTCTGCTGTAGAACACCAACTGAACTTTGGTATGTAGGCATGGAAACATATTGTTAAACTGTCAAATCATGGAGTCTCTTTCTCTCATGAACCCCTTTCAATGAAGACTTATTGGATATCCTTCAATAAAGTGAAGAATGGATTAAAAAACAATGATTTTAGCCAAAGAGTCCTTTTTGGTCCTAATACGACTTCTGAAATAGACATTAGTTTATCTAGTTTTCATTAACGTAGTTAGATTGGTGCTCGAATCCGTACGGGACACCGCTTTACAAGCATTCAGACGCTTATGTTTGTAACTTATGTTGTAATTATATATTATTCAAACTGCATATATACATGGTGATATAAATATTACAAATAAATCTACGGTCATCATGAACGACGATCACGCGGACACGATTTGGCCCGGGCCAAATTGGCGCTGATCAGACTAGAGCCAAATTATGGTCCGTGCCGAATTAGAGAGCGCGTTCACACGTAAACCACTCACGATATAAATAGCGATATGACCGATATGAGACCCGCAATATCGAACTCGCGCCCTTAATTCGGAACCCCTCGAGGAATAGATTAAAAATCTACGGACCACAATTCAATCCGGGTTCTTTAAAAGGAACATTTATCCGTCAGATTGTTTTATTTCTTACATATTTTATTTTACAACAAAAACAATCAGTAAATAGTTTAATAAATTCTTTCCGGAAAACTTTCAATGTTCTGATGTAGATAAATAAATTCACGCAGAACACAAATTGTCGAAATGGTATCAAGAACCATTGTACGTCGGTCCATAAAGCAATAAGAAAGAAGCCTAAATGAGGTCTTGATCGGTCATAGGTGTCTATACCATAATCTCTTTTAAGCACTGGGAGTAAGGCGTATATTGTATACTGAATGCTTTTAACTGCAGCATGCGGGAAAACTAGTAAAACATACACCATAACTATAACTAGTAGAGTTTTACTGGCTGAAGATTGATGACGATCTGTTCTCTTCGCTCTCATCTCAGATCTCTTATTGCGTAATGAAGCAGTTAACACTGATAATATTACAATCATTAAAGAAGGCAATATATCTTGTAAAGATGTTTTCCCAACTGTTATTGCTCGTGTCCGGGTTATGCTCGTAGCGATTAACTGATCACACCGAAAAAAGTCGTATGTTTCTTTGTATCTTGGAATTTTATCGAAAGTAACGCGACTGCGCAAGATTAAAGAATCCAAGTTCATAAGATACGCCCAGAAGATGACGGAACCTACTGCAATTTTACGGCGAGTGACGGTGCAATGTTTCATGTGAAAGAAAGGAAAACGAATAGAAACAAATCTCTCAATAGCGATCACTAAAACTGTGTAGTTTGATACAGATATTGCCTGGTTGTAGAATAGGGTCCGTAGCAAACACGTAGGAAACAGTTTATTGGGCAGATTACGGAAATAGTAATCGAAATCGTAAAGTGATGGACATAGTTTCCTGTGTTTAGCGAATAGAAAATAACTGGCACATGCTCTACTATAAAATCCTAGACGATAAACAACGAACTCTCTCAAATGTAAAGGGAAACCCTTTACCTGAAACAAGACGACAATTTGATCTGTAAACGCGAGAGTTATGAGATAGGGGAACGTGTAACGAACTGACTGATATCTGCGACACTTTATCAGTAAAATTATTGTCAGAAAGTTAAACACACTTCCCGGTGGAAGTAAGAAGAGAAAATTGATTGTGTTGCTAAATAAAGCAGCGAACTTTGCAAACCCCTTGAAAGCTAAGATGTATCCCGGTGTCTTCACAGTGGTGCGGTATATTCGAGTTGTAGTGACGATAGCGGTAAAATTGTCCATGACAAGAACAGAACAGTTTGACGTGACAATCAGTGTAGTGACTGCTTCCCTCACATTGTGGGTTACAGCCGCGGTACCACGATTTCAAAATACTTCCATCAAACTCCTGCTACAGAACACACTATAATCATCTGAAGATTTTACACGCTCTGTTGAAATTACTACTCACACGATTCGCTCTGAGAGTTTACTAAAAATCCATCTGAAATAATTTAAGTTTCATATGAAAATTCGCAGCAGTTTTAGACTCGAGTTTATATACAGACAACTGTAGAACCATAAAGTTTGAATTTCGTGAATACAGGTCTCTGTGGTAACATGTGAGGCGTGAAAACTAATATATACCAGTATTACATATACCAGCACTGATACACTTCAAGTTCCATTGAGACACAAGAGGCGAAATGCAACAAACAGCATTTGGAAAATTTACTTATTTCCGATTATGTATTTGATTCAACTTTTTTACTGAAGCATTTCATGTGTTTCATATAGATGTACATAGACTACAGGGAGCAGTTTCACCAAATAGTTTAAGCCTAAAACGGTTAAGTTTGAATTGCTGTCCTCATTGAAAACATGAAGTAACCAATGGCGGCAATTACACCAAAAATTTGAGTTAAACTTGTTCGTGAAACTGGGCCCTGTAGGAAGTTACTGTCAGTACTATTAGATCGATGAGACATATTTAACGACCATACGACATACATCGCGCCCGATCTACAATCGTTACCCCCACCGTCCTTGAAGTGTTGCTTGTATACCACAATGCTGATGGGATAGCAGGAGTTTCTGCGTCTCAACAAAAAACTCAACAATTCACCGTTATCTCTCTGTACATAAATGTTTATAACTTTTATTTTCATTGAACGAATTTTTTTGTAAAAATGTTTTACAACATATTTGAATGATTCAACTGCATCTCTGCAATGACTAGATTTTACACCCCAGCACCTCAACCCCCCCCCCCCCCTTACACCCCCCCCCCCCGAGTCAAATACGAACTGTATATCTGTGGACTGAGCATTTACTGAGTATTTACTATAAATACAATTTCCTTGTTCTCCTGCAGAATATGACTTAAGGCCGATACCGACGTTTTTGGTTGGGCCTAACAGGCTCGGGCCCATTCGGCACCTGTCTGAACAGGGCCAAATTTGGCACGGACCAAAAATGCTCTCGTGTGATCGGGGCTATGGATGGAAATCATACACGGATAGTGATTTCTGTTAGTGGAATCGGTGGAGTATTTATATCAGGGAAGTGACGTCACAGCTTAGCTCCTTGCGGCTATTGTTGGAATTAACATTTGTGGAGGTTAAATCACCTACATAAACATTAATTCTATTTATAGTTTCGAAAGCATTGAATTTCCGTAGAAATTAATGGACTACAATTTAATCCAACTTTAAAGGAGTCACGTGGAGTAATCAATATTTCAGTCCCCTGTATAAATAGTTCACTGATGAAATCCAGGTTCAGGAATTTCGAAAATGAAAATGAATCACACAGATTCGGGTTCTTTGGCGTTTATACGACAGATTATGTTCCCTATTTTACAACAAAAACAATCAGTAAATAGTTTGATAAATTCTTTCCGGAAAACTTTCAATGTTCCGATGTAAATAAAGAAATTCATGCAGAAAACGAAATGTCGAAACGTTCGCAGGAAAATGTCTAAACCATACCATAAAATTTTGAGAAAGAATCGATTATGATGATCTGTTAAACTGTTTGTAAAACTGTTTGTTAAATAGGATAGCATCCACATTGCATAATTTCTATAAAGCGAGTATCCAATGACGTGCGCTAAGTTTTGGATACAATTACATGCTGCGTGCGGCAAAACTAGTAAAATATACACAATAACTACAACAAGAAGAGTTTTACTGGCTGAAGATTGATGACGATCTGTTCTCTTCGCTCTCATCTCAGATCTCTTATTGCGTAATGAAGCAGTTAACACTGATAATATTACAATCATTATAGAAGGCAATATATCCTGTAAAAATGTTTTTACAGCGTCTATTGCTTGTATCAGGGACCCATTGGAAATATAGATTGACTGTTCACACACAAAAGAATCAAAGATTTCTTTATATCTGCGATATTTGTGGAGATTAACACGACTGCGCATGATTACTGAATCCAAGTTCATAAAATACGCCCAGAAGATGACAAAAACTACTGCAATTTTACGCCGAGTGACGGTGAAATGTTTCATGTGAAAGAAAGGAAAACGAATAGAAACAAATCTTTCGATAGCGATCACTATAACTGTGTAGTTTGATACAGATATTGCCTGGTTATAAAATAGGTTTGAAAATATACACGCAGGAAACACTCGTCTGGGCAGATAATAGAAATAGTAATTGAAATAGTAAAGTGATGGACATAGTTTACTGTGTTTAGCGAATGTCAGATAAACACTGCGACATTCTCTATAAAATCCTAGATTATTAACTACAAACATGTTCAAATAATTGGGGAATTTTTCCAATTCAAACAAGACGACAAGTTGATCTGAAAACGCGATAGTTATCAGATAAGGGAACGTGTAACGAACTGACTGATAACTGCGACACTTTATCAGTAAAATTATGGTCAGAAAGTTGAACACACTTCCCGGTGGAAACAAGAAGACACATCTGAATATATCGTTATATCTGATCATGAAGTTAGTAAATCTTCTGAAAGCTATGATATAATCCGGTGTCTTCACAGTGGTCCAGTGTATTCTACGAGTTGTGGTGGCTATAGCGGTAAAATTATCCATGACAAGAACAGAACTGTTTGACGTGACAATCTGTGTGTAGTTAGCGACTTCCCTCAAATTATAGGTTCAGCGGTACCACAATTTCAAAATACTCCCATCAAACTCCTGCTACAGAACACACTATAATCATCTAAACATTTCACACGCTCTGTTGAAATTACTACTCACACGATTCGCTCTGAGAGTTTACTAAAAATCCATCTGAAATAATCTAAGTTTCATATGAAAATTCGCAGCAGTTTTAGACTAGAGTTTATATACAGCCAACTGTAGAACCATAAAGTTTGAATTTCGTAAATACAGGTCTCTGTGGTAACACGCGAGGTGTAAAAACTAATATATACTAGTATTACATATACCAGCACTGATACACTTCAAGTTCCATTGAGACACAAGAGGCGAAATGCAACAAACAGCATTTGGAAAATTTACTTATTTCCGATTATGTATTTATTGATTCAACCTTCTGTACATAGACTACAGGGAGCAGTTTCACCAAATAGTTTAAGCCTAAATCAGTTAAGTTTGAATTGTTGTCCTCATTGAAAACATGAAGTAACCAATGGCGGCAATTACACCTAAAATTTGAGTTAAATTTGTTTGTGAAACTGGGCCCTGTAGGAAGTTACTGTCAGTACTATCAGATCGATGAGACATATTTAACGACCATACGACATACATCGCGCCCGATCTACAATCGTTACCCCCACCGTCCTTGAAGTGTTGCCTGTATACCACAATGCTGATGGGATAGCAGGAGCTTCTGCGTCTCAGCAAAAAACTCAACAATTCACCGTTATCTCTCCGTACATAAATGTTTATAACTTTACTTTCTTTGAACGAATTTGATTTTGTAAAAATGTTTTACAACATATTTAAATGATTCAATTGCATCTCTGCAATGACTAGATTTTACACCCCAAGCGCCCAAGCCCCTCACACCCCTTAACCCCCCCCCCCCCCACCCCGAGTCGAATTCGAACTGTGTCTCTGTGGACTGAGCATTTACTGAGTATTTACTATAAATACAATTTCCTTGTTCTCCTGCGGAATATGACTTAAGGCCGATACCGACGTTTTTGGTTGGGCCAAACAGGCTCGGGCCCATTCGGCACCTGTCTGAACAGGGCCAAATTTGGCACGGACCAAAAATGCTCTCGTGTGATCGGGGCTATGGGTGGAAATCATACACGGATAGTGATTTCTGTTAGTGGAATCGGTGGAGTATTTATATCAGGGAAGTGACGTCACAGCTTAGCTCCTTGCGGCTATTGTTGGAATTAACATTTGTGGAGATTAAATCACCTACATAAACATTAATTCTATTTATTATTTCGAAAACATTGATTTTCCGTAGAAATTAATGGACTACAATTTAATCCAACTTTAAAGGAGTCACGTGGAGTGATCAATATTTCAGTCCCCCTGTATAAATAGTTCACTGATGAAATCCAGGTTCAGGAATTTCGAAAATGAAAATGAATCACACAGATTCGGGTTCTTTGGCGTTTATACGACAGATTATGTTCCCTATTTTACAACAAAAACAATCAGTAAATAGTTTGATAAATTCTTTCCGGAAAACTTTCAATGTTCCGATGTAAATAAAGAAATTCATGCAGTACACAAATTGTCGAAATGGTATCAGGAACCATCGTAAGTGGATCCAAATTTCATAAAGTAAGTATCGTAAATGAGGGTCAGTGATGTTTTTATCATTTTTTTTAATCACTTGGTTTAAAGCCAGTAGTAGATAGTAGATGCTTTTAACTACAGCATGCGGTAAAACTAGTAAAATATACAGCATAACTATAACTACAAGAGTTTTACTGGCTGAAGATTGATGACGATCTGTTCTCTTCGCTCTCATCTCAGATCTCTTATTGCGTAATGAAGCAGTTAACACTGATAATATTACAATCATTACAGATGGAAATATATCTTGTAAAATTGTTTTCGCAACTGCTATTGCTCGTGTCTGGGGCTGGCTTATAGCGATTGACTGACGACACGCAAAAGAGTCGTATGTTTCGTTGTATCTATGAATTTTAACGAATTTAACACGACTGCGCATGATTGCTGAATCCAAGTTCATAAGATACGCCCAGAAGATGATAAAAACTACTGCAATTTTACGCCGAGTGACGGTGAAATGTTTCGTGAAAGAAAGGAAAACGAATAGAAACAAATCTCTCGATAGCGATCACTATAACTGTGTAGTTTGATACAGATATTGCCTGGTCGTAAAATAGTCTCCGTAGTTTAGCAACGGACTTTTTGCGCGTTGCCAATTTTACAAAAACTGAAAATTCAAACGATTGAATTTATGTGTTAATACCAGTTTATTTTACGTCTTAATCAGTTGGATAGCAGGCACAGAGTGTTATGATAATTAGTTACAGTATACACAGAATAGAATCGAATATTATACTACTTGATTACTCATACTTCATCAGATCGTAACTGAGATTGTCCTACAATGACTTTTCTTTAACTACATACTTAATACAAAGGCCTATTTCTACAAACAAATAATCATTAGCCGTCATTTTAGATTAAATACCTAATCTATAAAAATTGACTCTCAGTACCAAATGTACGTGTTACATAAAGGTCTGGTTTCTCAGCTAAGCCTAGGTACACATTTATGCCAAAACATATATAAGATTTAACTATGAAAAATGGATGTAACTCACCTGAAAATTCAAACGATTGAATTTATGTGTTAATACCAGTTTATTTTACGTCTTAATCAGTTGGATAGCAGGCATAGAGTGATCAAATCTGTGCTGCCAAAACCCAAGTTGATTAAGACACTCCCATCAAGAAATTAGTGACCAAAACTTCTAGCGATTGGTTCATCCAAATCTTAATGACATATTAAGACACTAATTACCTGATGAGAGCTAAACTAGTTGCGAGGGCAGGTGAGTTGAGAGTTGTTTATATTGCTATTACATCACTTATTCAAAAATAGTGCCAGTTCGCTAGGTAGACAAAATACTCAATAAACAAGACAGCCTACTTGAGCTGCCAAAACGGTATCCGGGTAAAAGTGACAAAGACTAAGGGTTAGATCCATTAATGGACATAGGAAAAATCTACAAATATGTTTTCTTAGCTACAAATGACCTGGCAAAATATTGATTACAATATTTAAACATAAAAACACAATCCGCAGTTCCAGATAAAAATACTCCTTGCTAAAGTAGCAAACACAAAGGAAACAGGGCAGATAATAGAAATAGTAATTGAAATAGTAAAGTGATGGACATAGTTTCCTGTGTCTAGCTAATAGAAAATAACTGGCACATGCTCTACTATAAAATCGTAGACGATAAACAACGAACTCTCTCAAATGTAAAGGGAAACCCTTTACGTCAAACAAGACGACAAGTTGATCTGAAAACGCGATAGTTATGAGATAGGGGAACGTGTAACGAACTGACTGATAACTGCGACATTTTATCAGTAAAATTATTGTCAGAAAGTTGAACACACTTCCAGGTGGAAGTAAGAAGAGATAATTGATTGTGTTGCTAAATAAAGCAGCGAACTTTGCAAACCCCTTGAAAGCTAAGATGTATCCCGGTGTCTTCACAGTGGTGCGGTATATTCGAGTTGTAGTGACGATAGCGGTAAAATTGTCCATGACAAGAACAGAACAGTTTGACGCGACAATCTGTGTAGTGACTGCTTCCCTCAAATTGTGGGTTACAGCCGCGGAACCACGATTTCAAAATACTTCCATCAAACTCCTGCTACAGAACACACTATAATCATTTGAAGATTTCACACGCTCTGTTGAAATTACTACTCACACGATTCGCTCTGAGAATTTACTAAAAATCCATCTGAAATAATCTAAGTTTCATATGAAAATTCGCAGCAGTTTTAGACTCGAGTTTATATACAGACAACTGTAGAACCATAAAGTTTGAATTTCGTGAATACAGGTCTCTGTGGTAACATGCGAGGCGTGAAAACTAATTTAATACTAGTATTACATTTACCTGACCAGTATCAAATATACCCGACCAGTATCAAATATACCTGACCAGAATCAAATATACCTGACCAGTATCAAATATACCCGACCAGTATCAAATATACCTGACCAGTATCAAATATACCCGACCAATATCAAATATACCTGACCAGTATCAAATATACCCGACCAGTATCAAATATACCCGACCAGTATAAAATATACCCGACCAGTATCAAATATACCTGACCAATATCAAATATACCTGACCAGTATCAAATATACCTGACCAGTGTCAAATATACCCGACCAGTATCAAATATACCCGACCAGTATAAAATATACCCGACCAGTATCAAATATACCCGACCAGTATCAAATATACCTGACCAATATCAAATATACCTGACCAGTATCAAATATACCCGACCAGTATCAAATATACCCGACCAGTATAAAATATACCCGACCAGTATCAAATATACCCGACCAGTATCAAATATACCTGACCAGTATCAAATATACCTGACCAGTACCAAATATACCTGACCAGTATCAAATATACCCGACCAGTATCAAATATACCTGACCAGTATCAAATATACCTGACCAGTATCAAATATACCTGACCAGTATCAAATATACCCGACCAGTATCAAATATACCCGACCAGTATCAAATATACCTGACCAGTATCAAATATACCTGACCAGTATCAAATATACCTGACCAGTATTAGATATGCCTGACCAGTATCAAATATACCTGACCAGTATCAAATATACCTGACCAATATCAAATATACCCGACCAGTATCAAATATACCTGACCAGTATCAAATATACCTGACCAGTATCAAATATACCCGACCAGTATCAAATATACCTGACCAGTATCAAATATACCTGACCAGTATCAAATATACCTGACCAGTGTCAAACATACCCGACCAGTATCAAATATACCCGACCAGTATCAAATATACCTGACCAGTATCAAATATACCTGACCAATATCAAATATACCTGACCAGTATCAAATATACCCGACCAGTATCAAATATACCTGACCAGTATCAAATATATAATATAGCATTTGTTAAAGTTTCTCACGGATGTTATTACATATTCTTGCTCACTCGCAACTGGTGTGTTTTCTTGTTGAGTTTTGAGAGGTGTGTTATTGTATTGTTTCCTTTGAAATCACGTGTTTTTTGGACGAGCAAAGTCGTCAACTCGTGGTTAGTGATTATACACCTCGGTTCAGTAGCCATGTACTTTCCTCAACTCGTCCCCAGATCGCCTTTCTTTTTTGCAAAACCATGCGGTGAATCGGGACCGACAATAAGTATGCACAAAAATATTCCACTCTGGCATTTTCAGGAATTACTCTTAGTGCTTCTGGAATGGATCGAGACGACCGTTAACGGGCCGGATTTCATATTCGGGGTTTTGATTCCGATGGTATTCCTTTGTATTACAAACACGGCCTTAATCGTGAATCTTCTTATCAAACGTAAGTCACGTGGTAAGATGCTGCAATCGGCGCAAAAAACTGAAAAACAAACGGAATCGAGTTCGATAGAGAAAAGAGTGTTGAGAATGGTTATAACTGTTGTGACTGTTTACATCGTTTGTGAGTCGGTGTTCCTTGTTGACCGATTCATTGGTAGGGGTTACATAAAAGTGAACTACAAATATAAATACGGATTGGTTGTAGGGAAAACGGGTATCGGACTGACTGTGGTAGATTCGTGCGCTAACTTCCTCCTTTACAGCATAACAAATTCCAATTTCAGGCGAGCTGGTTGGAAACTATTACAGGCTCGGTCATCAGTCGAGGATTAGTGAGCGCCAAAACCGTTTACGATTAGTTTCAATATTGTTTTGTAAGTCCACATGAATTCGAAAATTAACGTATAAAACTTCAAGATGGTAAAATTTTTTTCAAATGACGGGTCACGCGCACAGTCCGTGTGGTTTATATATCTAATCGATCCACAGTCTACACGTTATTTGGTCAGACATGTTTTGATGGAATAGTTCATGCCTCTTTCTATCGGGGGTTCGGCTCCGGATAGTTTTACGTATTCAAACGTATTCCTTCCAAAAAAGTCGTAAGTCGGATAATCTCTAATCGTATATCGGATGAATATTGATGGTCCAGATTTTTCCTTCTCTTTTTTAAAGAAATTTCCAAAATTGAATTTCATGAGTCGAAACATCGCCTTCTCGTAGAACTTCGCTTTGTCTGATAATAGAATATCAGTTAAATCATTCAGAGGTCAGGCCACTGACACTGATTCAGAGTGGTACTGATGCTGAATAGAGGATGTACAGGGGTGTCCCGGGTTCGAACACAGTAATTACTGATACAGATTCAGAGTGGTCCTGATACTGAATAGAGGATGTACAGGGATGTCCCGAGTTTGAACCCAGTAATTACTGACACTGATTCAGAGTGTGGTCCTGATGCTGGATAGAGGATTTACAGGGGTGTCCCGCGTTCGAATCCAGTAATTACTGATACTGATTCAGAGTGGCCCTGCTGCTGAATAGAGGATGTACAGGGGTGTCCCGGGTTTGAACCCAGTAATTACTGACACTGATTCAGAGTGGTCCTGATGCTGAATAGATGATGTACAGGGTTGTCCCAGGTTCAAACCCAGTAATTACTGATACTGATTCTAAGTGGTCCTGATGCTGGATAGAGGATGTACAGCGATGTCCCGGGTTCGATCCCATTAATTACTGATACTCATTCAGAGTGGTCCTTATTTTGAATAGAGGATGTACAGGGGTGTCCCGGGTTCGAACCCAGTAATTACTGATACTGGTTTAGAGTGCGGTACTGATGCTGAATAGAGGATGTACAGGGGTGTCCCGGGTTCGAACCCAGTAATTACTGATACTGGTTCAGAGTGCGGTACTGATGCTGAATAGAGGATGTACAGGGGTGTCCCGGGTTCGAACCCAGTAATTACTGACATAAGAGTCCTTGGTTATTATTCATTAAGAAACCTTTGATGATTGCGGTTTATCTCATATTTGGACACAACAATTTATGGCGAACAGTTGGACCTTCTCAAGGCGAATAAAACGGATTCTTTGTGATCAACACCTTCAAAATACCGTTTCCACAATAGATGCTAATCCAACATAAACTAATTACAGGCAATACAAAAATGATATTAAATTAGAAAGATATATTAGTGAACTTGATGAAGATTTAGTAATAAGTTTATTCGAATTTACAATTGGATCTTCTTTTGCCTGTAAATAAATTATCAAATCTTCCGTTAGATAGAAATGATAGATTATGTTCGGCTTAATGTTTTAGGTGATGAATTGCATTTTATTTTTAACTGCAACCTACTGAATGAAATCCGTGAAAATATTTTGAATCTGAATTCTTTTGGCAATCTTGTTATTCTAAAAAATCCTACAATCCACCTTGCAAAATTCATTAAAAAAGGCTTAGATGTATATAGATCCCTCCAATAATTAGTATGTTGTAAATAGTGTATGTATATATTGTTAATAACTTTGTTATATTTTATCAAAACAAGTTTATACTTTCTGTTAATTGTAAATATTGTATACTTCATATAAGTCTCCCTTCATGTACCATAGAAATGGTTGGAGTTTAAGTAAAATCCTAATCCTAATCCTAATCCTAATCCTAATCCTAATCCATGTATTGTCATTTTCATTGATATGTCATCACAGGACTAGTTTATCTAGTTTTCATTAACGTAGTTAGATTCTGGGTGCTCGAATCCGTACACCGCTTTACAAGCATTCAGACGCTTATGTTTGTAACTTATGTTGTAATTATATATTATTCAAACTGCATATATACATGGTGATATAAATATTACAAATAAATCTACGGTCATCATGAAAGACGATCACGCGGACACGATTTGGCCCGGGCCAAACTGGCGCGGATCAGACTAGAGCCAAATTATGGTCCGTGCCGATTTAGAGAGCGCGTTCACACGTAAACCACTCACGATATGAATAGCGATATGACCGATATGAGACCCGCAATATCGAACTCGCGCCCTTAATTCGGAACCCTTCGAGGAATAACAAATAAAAATGCACGGACCACAATTTAATCCGGGTTCTTTAAAAGGGACGTTCATCCGTCAGATTTTTTTATTTCTTAGAGATTTTATTTTACGACAAAAACAATCAGTAAATAGTTTAATAAATTCTTTCCGAAAAACTTTCAATGTTCCGATGTAAATAAAGAAATTCACGCAGTACACAAAGTGTCGAAATGGTATCAGGAACCATAGTAAGTGGATCCAAAATTCATAAAGAAAGTATCGTAAATGAGGGTCAGTGATGTTCTTAGCATTTCTTTTAAGCACTTGGCTTAAAGCGAGTCGTACATAGTAAATGCTTTTAACTACAGCATGCGGTAAAACTAGTAAAATATACACCATAACTACAACTAAAAGAGTTTTACTGGCTGAAGATTGATGACGATCTGTTCTCTTCGCTCTCATCTCAGATCTCTTATTGCGTAATGAAGCAGTTAACACTGATAATATTACAATCATTATAGAAGGAATTATATCTTGTAAAATTATTTTTGCAACTGCTATTGCTCGTGTCTGGGGCTGGCTTATAGCGATTAACGGATCACACCGAAAAAAGTCGTATGTTTCGTTGTATCTATGAATTTTATCGAATTTAACACGACTGCGCATGATTGCTGAATCCAAGTTCATAAAATACGCCCAGAAGATGACAAAACCTACTGCAATTTTACGGCGAGTGACGGTGAAATGTTTCATGTGAAAGAAAGGAAAACGAATAGAAACAAATCTCTCGATAGCGATCACTAAAACTGTGTAGTTTGATACAGATATTGCCTGATCGTAAAATAGTTTCCGTAGCAAACACATAGGAAACAGTTTACTGGGCAGATGACGGAAATAGTAATTGAAATCGTAAAGTGATGGACATAGTTTCCTGTGTTTAGCGAATAGAAAATAACTGGCACATCCTCTACTATAAAATCGTAGACGATAAACAACGAACTCTCTCAAAAGTAAAGGGAAACTCTGTAACTCAAACAAGACGATAAGTTGATCTGAAAACGCGAGAGTTATGAGATAAGGGAACGTGTAACGAACTGACTGATATCTGCGACACTTTATCAGTAGAATTATTGTCAGAAAGTTAAACACACTTCCCGGCGGAATTAAGAAGAGATAATTGATTGTGTTGCTAAATAAAATACTGAAGCTTATAAACCATTTGAAAGCTATGATATATCCCGGTGTCTTCACAGTGGTGCGGTATATTCGAGTTGTGGTGACGATAGCGGTAAAATTATCCATGACAAGAACAGAACAGTTTGACGCGACAATCTGTGTAGTGACTGCGTCCCTCACATTGTGGGTTACAGCCGCGGTACCACGATTTCAAAATACTTCCATCAAACTCCTGCTACAGAACACACTATAATCATCTGAATATTTTACACGCTCTGTTGAAATTACTACTCACAAGATTCGCTCTGAGAGTTTACTAAAAATCCATCTGAAATAATCTAACTTTCATATGGAAATTCGCAGCAGTTTTAGACTAGAGTTTATATACAGACAACTGTAGAACCATAAAGTTTGAATTTCGTGAATACAGGTCTCTGTGGTAACATGTGAGGCGTGAAAACTAATATATACCAGTATTACATATACCAGCACTGATACACTTCAAGTTCCATTGAGACACAAGAGGCGAAATGCAACAAACAGCATTTGGAAAATTTACTTATTTCCGATTATGTATTTATTGATTCAACCTTCTGTACATAGACTACAGGGAGCAGTTTCACCAAATAGTTTAAGCCTAAATCAGTTAAGTTTGAATTGTTGTCCTCATTGAAAACATGAAGTAACCAATAGCGATTAAACCAAAAATTTGAGTTTAACTTGTTTGTGAAACTGGGCCCTGCAGGAAGTTACTGTCAGTACTATCAGATCGATGAGACATATTTAACGACCATACGACATACATCGCGCCCGATCTACAATCGTTACACCCACCGTCCTTGAAGTGGTGCTTGTATACCACAATGCTGATGGGATAGCAGGAGTTTCTGCGTCTCAGCAAAAAACTCAACAATTCATCGTTATCTCTCTGTACATAAATGTTTATAACTCTATTTTCATTGAACGAATTTGATTTTGTAAAAATGTTTTACAACATATTTGAATGATTCAATTGCATCTTCTATCAAGGTATTTGATAGACTGGTTGCCTGTCTAATTTTTGCAATCGGGGCCAAATTCAGTTCTCGTATCTAGTCGACTAGTGGTCGGAACTAATAACCGAATACCGACTGCACCGACTGACTGTATAACAATACATATGCTACTTGATTCCTTCAATACCAGCTATCCCGCCAGATGGCGTGACGAACTCTCGATCATGAATTGTCAAAACAAGTTTATTTTCATCGATATATCATCACAGGACTCGTCACCGTAACCAAATAAACAATCAATTCGTTTATCTAGTTTTCATTACCTTCGATATAAAATCCACAATATCAAACTCGTGGCCTAAATTTGGAAATCCCTCGAGGTATAAAGTAAAGATTCGTGGGCCACAATCTAATCCCGGTTCTTGTAGGAACATTTATCCGTCAGATTTTGTTTCTTACAGATTTTATTTTACAACAAAAACAATCAGTAAATAATTTAATAAATTCTTTCCGGAAAACTTTCAATGTTCCAATGTAAATAAAGAAATTCACGCAGAAAACGAAATATCGTAACGTCCGCCGAAATTGGTCTAAACCATGCCATAAAGTTTTGAGAAAGAATCGATTATGATGATCTGTTAAACTGTTTGCAAAACCGGATATGAACATTGGATAATTTCTATAAAGCGAGTATCCAATAATGTACGAAAAGTTGAGGATGCAATTAACTGCAGCATACGGCAAAACAAATAAAATATACACAATAACTACAACTAGAAGAGTTTTACTGGCTGAAGATTGATGACGATCTGTTCTCTTCGCTCTCATCTCAGATCTCTTATTGCGTAATGAAGCAGTTAACACTGATAATATTACAATCATTAAAGATGGAAATATATCTTGTAAAAATGTTTTTCCAGCTGCTATTGCTTGTGCCTGGGACCAATGCAAAGGAGGGATTGACTGTTCACACACAAAAGAATCAAAGTTTTCTTTAAATCTGCGATGTTTGTGGAGATTAACACGACTGCGCATGATTACTGAATCCAAGTTCATAAAATACGCCCAGAAGATGACGGAACCTACTGCAATTTTACGGCGAGTGACGGTGAAATGTTTCATGTGAAAGAAAGGAAAACGAATAGAAACAAATCTCTCGATAGCGATCACTATAACTATGTAGTTTGATACAGATATTGCCTGGCTATGAAATAGGTTTGAAAATATACACGTAGGAAACACTCGACTGGGCAGATAATAGAAATAGTAATAGAAATAGTAAAGTGATGGACATAGTTTACTGTGTTTAGCGAATGTCAGATACGCACCGCGACATTCTCTATGAAATCCTAGATGATGAACTACAAAGCTTTTCAAACGATGAGGGAATCTGATCAACTCAAACAGCACGACAAGTTGATCTGAAAACGCGAGAGATATGAGATAAGGGAACGTGTAACGAACTGACTGATATCTGCGACACTTTATCAGTAAAATAATTGTCAGAAAGTTGAACACACTTAACGGTGGAATTAAGAAGACACATTTGAACATATCGTTATATCTGAGAATGAAGTTAGTAAATCTCTTGAAAGCTAAGATGTATCCCGGTGTCTTCACAGTGATGCGGTATATTCGAGTTGTGGTGACGATAGCGGTAAAATTGTCCATGACAAGAACAGAACAGTTTGACGCGACAATCAGTGTAGTGACTGCTTCCCTCACATTGTGGGTTACAGCCGCGGTACCACGATTTCAAAATACTTCCATCAAACTCCTGCTACAGAACACACTATAATCATTTGAAGATTTTACACGCTCTGTTGAAATTACTACTCACACGATTCGCTCTGAGAGTTTACTAAAAATCCATCTGAAATAATCTAAGTTTCATATGAAAATTCGCAGCAGTTTTAGACTAGAGTTTATATACTGCCAACTGTAGAACCATAAAGTTTGAATTTCGTGAATACAGGTCTCTGTGGTAACATGCGAGGCGTGAAAACTAATATATACCAGTATTACATATACCAGCACTGATACACTTCAAGTTCCATTGAGACACAAGAGGCGAAATGCAACAAACAGCATTCGGAAAATTCACTTATTTCCGATTATGTATTTATTGATTCAACCTTCTGTACATAGACTACAGGGAGCAGTTTCACCAAATAGTTTAAGCCTAAATCAGTTAAGTTTGAATTGTTGTCCTCATTGAAAACATGAAGTAACCACTGGCGGCAATTACACCTAAAATTTGAGTTAAATTTGTTTGTGAAACTGGGCCCTGTAGGAAGTTACTGTCAGTACTATCAGATCGATGAGACATATTTAACGACCATACGACATACATCGCGCCCGATCTACAATCATTACCCCCACCGTCCTTGAAGTGGTGCTTGTATACCACAATGTTGATGGGATAGCAGGAGCTTCTGCGTCTCAACAAAAAACTCAACAATTCACTGTTATCTCTCTGTACATAAATGTTTATAACTTTACTTTCTTTGAACGAATTTGATTTTGTAAAAATGTTTTACAACGTATTTGAATGATTCAATTGCATCTTCTATCAAGGTATTTGATAGACTGGTTGCCTGTCTAATTTTGCAATCGGGGCCAAATTCAGTTCTCGTATCTAGTCGACTAGTGGTCGGAACTAATAACCGAATACCGACTGCACCGACTGACTGTATAACAATACATATGCTATTTGATTCCTTCAATACCAGCTATCCCGCCAGATGGCGTGACGAACTCTCGATCATGAATTGTCAAAACAAGTTCATTTTCATCGATATATCATCACAGGACTCGTCATCGTAACCAAATAAACAATCAATTCGTTTATCTAGTTTTCATTACCTTCGATATAAAATCTACAATATCAAAGTTGTGGCCTAAATTTGGAAATCCCTCGAGGAATAAAGTAAAGATTCGTGGGCCACAATCTAATCGCGGTTCTTGAAGGAACATTTATCCGTCAGATTTTGTTTCTTACAGATTTTATTTTACAACAAAAACAATCAGTAAATAATTTAATAAATTCTTTCCGGAAAACTTTCAATGTTCCGATGTAAATAAAGAAATTCACGCAGAAAACGAAATATCGAAACGTTCGCAGAAATTGGTCTAAACCAAACCATAAAGTATTGAGAAAGAATCGATTATGGTGATCTGTTAAACTGTATGCAAAACCGGATATCCACATTGGATAATTTCTATAAAGCGAGTATCCAATAATGTACGTAAAGTTGAGGATGCAATTAACTGCAGCATACGGCCAAACAAATAAAATATACACAATAACTACAACTAGAAGAGTTTTACTGGCTGAAGATTGATGACGATCTGTTCTCTTCGCTCTCATCTCAGATCTCTTATTGCGTAATGAAGCAGTTAACACTGATAATATTACAATCATTAAAGATGGAAATATATCTTGTAAAAATGTTTTTACAGCTGATTTCACTGCTGCCTGGGAATAATGCAAAGGAGGGATTGACGTTTGACACACAAAAGAGTCGTATGTTTCGTTGTATCTATGAATTTTAACGAATTTAACACGACTGCGCATGATCGCTGAATCCAAGTTCATAAAATACGCCCAGAAGATGACAAAACCTACTGCAATTTTACGGCGAGTGACGGTGAAATGTTTCATGTGAAAGAAAGGAAAACGAATAGAAACAAATCTCTCGATAGCGATCACTATAACTGTGTAGTTTGATACAGATATTGCCTGGTTATTAAATAGGTTTGAAAATATACACGAAGGAAACACTCGACTGGGCAGATAGCTGAAATAGTAATAGAAATAGTAAAGTGATGGACATAGTTTACTGTGTTTAGCGAATGTCATATAACCACTGAGACATTCTCTATAAAATCCTAGACGAACTACAAACTGTCTCAAAATAAAAGGGAATTTCTGTAACTCAAACAAGACGAAAATTTGATCTGAAAACGCGAGAGTTATGAGATAAGGAAACGTGTAACGAACTGACTGATAACTGCGACACTTTATCAGTAAAATTATTGTCAGAAAGTTGAACACACTTAACGGTGGAATTAAGAAGAGACTTTTGAACGTCTCGTTATATCTGAGAATGAAGTTAGTAAATCTACTGAAAGCTATGATATAATCCGGTGTCTTCACAGGAATCCAGTATATTCTACGAGTTGTGGTGACGATAGCGGTAAAATTATCCATGACAAGAACAGAACAGTTTGACGCGACAATCAGTGTAGTGACTGCGTCCCTCACATTGTGGGTTACAGCCGCGGTACCACGATTTCAAAATACTTCCATCAAACTCCTCCTACAGAACACACTATAATCATCTGAAGATTTCACACGCTCTGTTGAAATTACTACTCACAAGATTCGCTCTGAGAGTTTACTAAAAATCCATCTGAAATAATCTAAGTTTCATATGAAAATTCGCAGCAGTTTTAGACTAGAGTTTATATACAGACAACTGTAGAACCATAAAGTTTGAATTTCGTGAATACAGGTCTCTGTGGTAACATGTGAGGCGTGAAAACTAATATATACCAGTATTACATATACCAGCACTGATACACTTCAAGTTCCATTGAGACACAAGAGGCGAAATGCAACAAACAGCATTTGGAAAATTTACTTATTTCCGATTATGTATTTATTGATTCAACCTTCTGTACATAGACAACAGGGAGCAGTTTCACCAAATAGTTTAAGCCTAAATCAGTTAAGTTTGAATTGTTGTCTTCATTGAAAACATGAAGTAACCAATAGCGATTAAACCAAAAATTTGAGTTTAACTTGTTTGTGAAACTGGGCCCTGTAGGAAGTTACTGTCAGTACTATCAGATCGATGAGACATATTTAACGACCATACGACATACATCGCGCCCGATCTACAATCATTACCCCCACCGTCCTTGAAGTGATGCTTGTATACCACAATGCTGATGGGATAGCAGGAGTTTCTGCGTCTCAACAAAAAACTCAACAATTCACTGTTCTCTGTACATAAATGTTTATAACTTTACTTTCTTTGAACGAATTTGTTTTGTAAAAATGTTTTACAACGTATTTGAATGATTCAATTGCATCTTCTATCAAGGTATTTGATAGACTGGTTGCCTGTCTAATTTTGCAATCGGGGCCAAATTCAGTTCTCGTATCTAGTCGACTAGTGGTCGGAACTAATAACCGAATACCGACTGCACCGACTGACTGTATAACAATACATATGCTATTTGATTCCTTCAATACCAGCTATCCCGCCAGATGGCGTGACGAACTCTCGATCATGAATTGTCAAAACAAGTTCATTTTCATCGATATATCATCACAGGACTCGTCATCGTAACCAAATAAACAATCAATTCGTTTATCTAGTTTTCATTACCTTCGATATAAAATCTACAATATCAAAGTTGTGGCCTAAATTTGGAAATCCCTCGAGGAATAAAGTAAAGATTCGTGGGCCACAATCTAATCGCGGTTCTTGAAGGAACATTTATCCGTCAGATTTTGTTTCTTACAGATTTTATTTTACAACAAAAACAATCAGTAAATAATTTAATAAATTCTTTCCGGAAAACTTTCAATGTTCCAATGTAAATAAAGAAATTCACGCAGAAAACGAAATATCGTAACGTCCGCAGAAATTGGTCTAAACCATGCCATAAAGTTTTGAGAAAGAATCGATTATGATGATCTGTTAAACTGTTTGCAAAACCGGATATGAACATTGGATAATTTCTATAAAGCGAGTATCCAATAATGTACGAAAAGTTGAGGATGCATTTAACTGCAGCATACGGCAAAACAAATAAAATATACACAATAACTACAACTAGAAGAGTTTTACTGGCTGAAGATTGATGACGATCTGTTCTCTTCGCTCTCATCTCAGATCTCTTATTGCGTAATGAAGCAGTTAACACTGATAATATTACAATCATTAAAGATGGAAATATATCTTGTAAAAATGTTTTTCCAGCTGCTATTGCTTGTGCCTGGGACCAATGCAAAGGAGGGATTGACTGTTCACACACAAAAGAATCAAAGTTTTCTTTAAATCTGCGATGTTTGTGGAGATTAACACGACTGCGCATGATTACTGAATCCAAGTTCATAAAATACGCCCAGAAGATGACGGAACCTACTGCAATTTTACGGCGAGTGACGGTGAAATGTTTCATGTGAAAGAAAGGAAAACGAATAGAAACAAATCTCTCGATAGCGATCACTATAACTATGTAGTTTGATACAGATATTGCCTGGCTATGAAATAGGTTTGAAAATATACACGTAGGAAACACTCGACTGGGCAGATAATAGAAATAGTAATAGAAATAGTAAAGTGATGGACATAGTTTACTGTGTTTAGCGAATGTCAGATACGCACCGCGACATTCTCTATGAAATCCTAGATGATGAACTACAAAGCTTTTCAAACGATGAGGGAATCTGATCAACTCAAACAGCACGACAAGTTGATCTGAAAACGCGAGAGATATGAGATAAGGGAACGTGTAACGAACTGACTGATATCTGCGACACTTTATCAGTAAAATAATTGTCAGAAAGTTGAACACACTTAACGGTGGAATTAAGAAGACACATTTGAACATATCGTTATATCTGAGAATGAAGTTAGTAAATCTCTTGAAAGCTAAGATGTATCCCGGTGTCTTCACAGTGATGCGGTATATTCGAGTTGTGGTGACGATAGCGGTAAAATTGTCCATGACAAGAACAGAACAGTTTGACGCGACAATCAGTGTAGTGACTGCTTCCCTCACATTGTGGGTTACAGCCGCGGTACCACGATTTCAAAATACTTCCATCAAACTCCTGCTACAGAACACACTATAATCATTTGAAGATTTCACACGCTCTGTTGAAATTACTACTCACACGATTCGCTCTGAGAGTTTACTAAAAATCCATCTGAAATAATCTAAGTTTCATATGAAAATTCGCAGCAGTTTTAGACTAGAGTTTATATACAGACAACTGTAGAACCACAAAGTTTGAATTTCGTGAATACAGGTCTCTGTGGTAACATGCGAGGCGTGAAAACTAATATATACCAGTATTACATATACCAGCACTGATATACTTCAAGTTCCATTGAGACACAAGAGGCGAAATGCAACAAACAGCATTTGGAAAATTTACTTATTTCCGATTATGTATTTTTTGATTCAACCTTCTGTACATAGACTACAGGAAGCAGTTTCACCAAATAGTTTAAGCCTAAATCGGTTAAGTTTGAATTGTTGTCTTCATTGAAAACATGAAGTAACCAATGGCGATTACTCCAAAAATTTTAGTTAAACTTATTCGTGAAACTGGGCCCTGTAGGAAGTTACTGTCAGTACTATCAGATCGATGAGACATATTTAACGACCATACGACATACATCGCGCCCGATCTACAATCGTTACCCCCACCGTCCTTGAAGTGATGCTTGTATACCACAATGCTGATGGGATAGCAGGAGTTTCTGCGTCTCAGCAAAAAACTCAACAATTCACTGTTATCTCTCTGTACATAAATGTTTATAACTTTACTTTCTTTGAACGAATTTGTTTTGTAAAACTGTTATACAACGTATTTGAATGATTCAATTGCACACCCCAAGCGCCCCAGCCCCTTACACCCCACCCCTTACACCCCCAGAGTCGAATACGAACTGTGTCTCTGTGGACTGGGCATTTACTGAGTATTTACTATAAATACAATTTCCTTGTTCTCCTGCAGAATATGACTTAAGGCCGAGACCGACGTTTTTGGTTGGGCCAAACAGGCTCGGGCCCATTCGGCACCTGTCTGAACAGGGCCAAATTTGGCACGGACCAAAAATGCTCTCGTGTGATCGGGGCTATGGGTGGAAATCATACACGGATAGTGATTTCTGTTAGTGGAATCGGTGGAGTATTTATATCAGGGAAATGACGTCACAGCTTGGCTCCTTACGGCTATTGTTGGAATTAACATTTGTGGAGATTAAATCACCTACATAAACATTAATTCTATTTATAGTTTCGAAAGCATTGAATTTCCGTAGAAATTAATGGACTACAATTTAATCCAACTTTAAAGGAGTCACGTGGAGTGATCAATATTTCAGTCCCCTGTATAAATAGTTCACTGATGAAATCCAGGTTCAGGAATTTCGAAAATGAAAATGAATCACACAGATTCGGGTTCTTTGGCGTTTATACGACAGATTATGTTCCCTATTTTACAACAAAAACAATCAGTAAATAGTTTGATAAATTCTTTCCGGAAAACTTTCAATGTTCCGATGTAAATAAAGAAATTCATGCAGAAAACGAAATGTCGAAACGTTCGCAGGAAAATGTCTAAACCATACCATAAAATTTTGAGAAAGAATCGATTATGATGATCTGTTAAACTGTTTGTAAAACTGTTTGTTAAATAGGATAGCATCCACAT
The DNA here is from genome assembly GCF_964204645.1 of Tubulanus polymorphus. NCBI lineage: Eukaryota > Metazoa > Nemertea > Palaeonemertea > Tubulaniformes > Tubulanidae > Tubulanus > Tubulanus polymorphus. The sequence goes on from NC_134030.1 coordinate 313,409, forward strand.
TGCATAATTTCTATAAAGCGAGTATCCAATGACGTGCGCTAAGTTTTGGATACAATTACATGCTGCGTGCGGCAAAACTAGTAAAATATACACAATAACTACAACAAGAAGAGTTTTACTGGCTGAAGATTGATGACGATCTGTTCTCTTCGCTCTCATCTCAGATTTCTTATTGCGTAATGAAGCAGTTAACACTGATAATATTACAATCATTAAAGATGGAAATATATCTTGTAAAAATGTTTTTACAGCGTCTATTGCTTGTATCAGGGACCCATTGGAAATATAGATTGACTGTTCACACACAAAAGAATCAAAGATTTCTTTATATCTGCGATGTTTGTGGAGATTAACACGACTGCGCATGATTACTGAATCCAAGTTCATAAAATACGCCCAGAAGATGACAAAAACTACTGCAATTTTACGGCGAGTGACGGTGAAATGTTTCATGTGAAAGAAAGGAAAACGAATAGAAACAAATCTCTCGATAGCGATCACTATAACTGTGTAGTTTGATACAGATATTGCCTGGTTATAAAATAGGTTTGAAAATATACACGCAGGAAACACTCGTCTGGGCAGATAATAGAAATAGTAATTGAAATAGTAAAGTGATGGACATAGTTTACTGTGTTTAGCGAATGTCAGATAAACACTGCGACATTCTCTATAAAATCCTAGATTATTAACTACAAACATGTTCAAATAATTGGGGAATTTTTCCAATTCAAACAAGACGACAAGTTGATCTGAAAACGCGAGAGTTATCAGATAAGGGAACGTGTAACGAACTGACTGATAACTGCGACATTTTATCAGTAAAATTATGGTCAGAAAGTTGAACACACTTCCCGGTGGAAACAAGAAGACACATCTGAATATATCGTTATATCTGATCATGAAGTTAGTAAATCTTCTGAAAGCTATGATATAATCCGGTGTCTTCACAGTGGTCCAGTGTATTCTACGAGTTGTGGTGGCTATAGCGGTGAAATTATCCATGACAAGAACAGAACTGTTTGACGCGACAATCTGTGTGTAGTTAGCGACTTCCCTCAAATTATAGGTTCAGCGGTACCACAATTTCAAAATACTCCCATCAAACTCCTGCTACAGAACACACTATAATCATCTAAACATTTCACACGCTCTGTTGAAATTACTACTCACACGATTCGCTCTGAGAGTTTACTAAAAATCCATCTGAAATAATCTAAGTTTCATATGAAAATTCGCAGCAGTTTTAGACTAGAGTTTATATACTGCCAACTGTAGAACCATAAAGTTTGAATTTCGTAAATACAGGTCTCTGTGGTAACACGCGAGGTGTAAAAACTAATATATACTAGTATTACATATACCAGCACTGATATACTTCCAGTTCCATTGAGACACAAGAGGCGAAATGCAACAAACAGCATTTGGAAAATTCACTTATTTCCGATTATGTTTTTATTGATTCAACCTTCTGTACATAGACTACAGGAAGCAGTTTCACCAAATAGTTTAAGCCTAAATCAGTTAAGTTTGAATTGTTGTCTTCATTGAAAACATGAAGTAACCAATGGGGGCAATTACACCTAAAATTTGAGTTAAACTTGTTTGTGAAACTGGGCCCTGCAGGAAGTTACTGTCAGTACTATTAGATCGATGAGACATATTTAACGACCATACGACATACATCGCGCCCGATCTACAATCGTTACCCCCACCTTCCTTGAAGTGGTGCTTGTATACCACAATGCTGATGGGATAGCAGGAGTTTCTGCGTCTCAACAAAAAACTCAACAATTCACTGTTATCTCTCTGTACATAAATGTTTATAACTTTATTGTCATAGAACGAATTTTTTTTGTAAAAATGTTTTACAACGCATTTAAATGATTCAATTGCATCTCCGCAATGACTAGATTTTACACCCCCAGCGCCCCCCCCCCCACTTAGAGCCGAATTCAAACTGTGTATCTGGGGACTGAGTGTTTACTAAAATTACCACTTCCCCGTTCTCCTCAATATGACTTAAGTTAACCCCCCCCCCCTCGCCCAAAACACACTCTATACCCCCCCCTCGCCCAAAACACATTCTACAGCTCCACAGTTAGGTCCACATCTGGACCGAAGAAATGTCACCGTTTTTTTAAACGCATTCGATGTTGCTGCGGTCTCTTTCCAAATCACCACAGCCCGGTACTCTCAGTTCGTCTACGTTTGTAAATTGATAGCGAATGGTGAGTTACACGTAGTGCCGGTAGGGGGCGATAGTAAGCCTGGGAAAGCATTCATACCCCAGTACGGATGACCCCATAATCCCTGCCGTTGCGCCATCTTTAGTCGAGCAGTCACTTGTTTCTTCCATTTAGTTCTAGAAATATTGACAACAATACCACACGTTAATGGAGGAAATAATTATTCATGAAATTTGCATATCGATTATATGGGCATCTAATTTTCGCTTAGTTTGTGGGATTCATTTTTCGCGGTGATTTTTATGCTTACCTTCTATTTTGGAACCAGGTTTTGATTTGTGTTTCGGTCAAACTTAAACTCTGCGACAATTCCATTCTTTTACTTACACTTAGATACTTATCTTGCTGTAAAATAGATATTAAGAAATTTTCATTTTCAAAATGGAATTAATTCATTGATCCCCAAAATATGAAAAATGCAGGATCCAGTTCCACAGTTGTGAATTAGAGTTAACTCTGAACTCAGGATCCTGTTCCACAGTTGTGAGTTAGAGTTAACTGTGAACTCAGGATCCAGTTCAACAGTTGTGAGTTAGAGTTAACTGTGAACTCAGGATCCAGTTCAACAGTTGTGAGTTAGAGTTAACTGTGAACTCAGGATCCAGTTCCACAGTTGTGAGTTAGAGTTAACTGTGAACTCAGGATCCAGTTCCACAGTTGTGAGTTAGAGTTAACTGTGAACTCAGGATCCAGTTCCACAGTTGTGAGTTAGAGTTAACTGTGAACTCAGGATTCAGTTCAACAGTTGTGAGTTAGAATTAACTGTGAACTCAGGATCCAGTTCCACAGTTGTGAGTTAGAGTTAACTGTGAACTCAGGATCCAGTTCCACAGTTGTGAGTTAGAGTTAACTGTGAACTCAGGATCCAGTTCCACAGTTGTGAGTTAGAGTTAACTGCGAACTCAGGATCCAGTTCCACAGTTGTGAGTTAGAGAAACGGATTATGAATTGTTTTTTTTTAAAGTATGAATCTAGTAAAAATTGTCTGGGGTAAAATCGATAATATCGATTACCTTGAATTCTGATTCGAGTCGTTCTAGTTGTTTAGAGGAGTACGCCTGTCTCGGTTTCCTGTCGATACCAGGTTTACGGGCTCGCCGACCGACATTCTTCGGCGCTGAAATTCAAAACGGAGAAAGTTACATTCGTTTACTGATTTAAAAGACCCCTCTCCATTCTCCTCAATAAAATTCAAATTCGTTTCATTTATTCATCATTTATCAAATATACTAGATTGTAAAAGTGAATAGTGTATCAACAATAAAACAATTAAACAAAAAAAAGCAATGTTAAAGTGATATATTCATACGTAGGATATTCTCAATTATGATTCGATGATTTAACTAGAAACATGATAACGCATACGAGGTATCAATGTATTTAAACATTATTGTAACGTTTTTTAGGTTGTAAAAGAAAAATTAATTAGACGCAAAATGAAACTCAAATTCAAACCATGTGCTTAGATATTCGCCCCTACCGCCCTCAACAACGAACCCGGAACAAAAACTGATGTTATCTGAAATTGATGGCGTTAACATAAGAGAGTAGATTCTCCACATCTAACAGCGAGTGACAATACAGAGAGAGTGGGCGTGTCGGTGTAGTTACAGTGACACGTCAATCATCGTCCATTAAGTGACGAATGGCTGATAATGGCATGAAATGGGTTTTAAAGATTTCTGCCGGACAGTTTAAATTACCTGACGACCAACAGACGACATTATTATACTAGAAATCCATAACAACACGGCGGGCACTTGTTCCCATGGTTCAATGCGCCTTTAACTATCTTAACACGCTTCACTTAACACCGCGTCATCACGTGACCCGTCTCTCTTCATCATCCGCTTAGCTTGGCTGTAGCCAATCTAACAACTTAAGACCAGTCTAAGCTCATTTTGGTTCTGTAACCAATCTAACAACTTACGACCAATCTAACAACTTACGACCAGTCTAAGCTCATTTTGGTTCTATAACCGATCTAACAACTTGAGACCAGTCTAAGCTCATTTTGGTTCTGTAACCAATCTAACAACTTACGACCAATCTAACAACTTACGACCAGTCTAAGCTCATTTTGGTTCTATAACCGATCTAACAACTTGAGACCAGTCTGAGCTCATTTTGGTTCTATAACCGATCTAACAACTTAAGACCAGTCTAAGCTCATTTTGGTTCTGTAACCAATCTAACAACTTAAGACCAGTCTAAACTCATTTTAGTTCTATAACCAATCTAACAACTTAAGACCAGTCTAAGCTCATTTTAGTTCTATAACCAATCTAACAACTTAAGACCAGTCTAAGGTCATTTTAGTTCTATAACCAATCTAACAACTTAAGACCAGTCTAAGCTCATTTTAGTTCTATAACCAATCTAACAACTTAAGACCAGTCTAAGCTCATTTTAGTTCTATAACCAATCTAACAACTTAAGACCAGTCTAAGCTCATTCTAGTTCTATAACCAATCTAACAACTTAAGACCAGTCTAAACTCATTTTAGTTCTATAACCAATCTAACAACTTAAGACCAGTCTAAACTCTTTTTGGAATAATGTTTCAGTTTTTCTAAGGATTGCTGGTTGTAATTGTACTTACAGTCATATATTATAACTCAAATATCTCAGAATCTGGAGTGGATGTATTCACCATGAGTGGAATATGAGTGGAAGAGTGGAATGTAATAGAAACCTTCACGAGGAGCAAATATCGAGTTAGAAACTATTGGCAAATAAAACGGTTTTGTTTAAAATCGATGCTGTTTTTAATTCTATCCGGTTTATTGTGTCTTTGATACCGAAATTAAACTGTTTCACGGACTGTGGAGACATTTCCCGTTAATAAAGTCGTGATGTGTCTTGATTAAATTCAATTTGATCTGTGAGTTTTTAAAACGCGTCAATACATTCTAATATCAGTCGACACGCGAATTCACAGCACTCTCTCTCCCTCTCTCTCTCTTCTCATCCCTCCCTCTCTCTCTCTTCTCACCCCTCCCTCTCTCTCTCTCTTCTCCCTCCTCCCTCCCTCTCTCTTCTCACCCCTCCCTCAACCTGCTCTCCCTCTCCCTCCTCCCTCCCTCCCTCTTCCTCTCCCTAATTACATGAAATATATATATATATACAAACCTTTTTCCAGTTGTCTGAAATCAATGTTCTAGGTGAAATATAAAATATAAACCATGATTCTTACCTTGTAATCCGAATAACTGATTTCTATTGAATAACCCTGGGTATAACCAGGCCGCTGTGTTTATATCCGGGTAGGGGGCGCCACTAGGCGAAATCCCCGGTAACGACGCGACCCCTAATCCCGCGGCGGTCCCTGCCGATACGCTCGGATTAGGAATATACCCGGAGTAAAGTCCTGTTGACGGTGTAGACGGTGTGGGTAATACTAATCCCGGAGTACTATCCATGGTCTCCTTGTGTCGTAAAAAAGACCCGGATGCTGAGGTAGGAGTAAACGCGCTTAGTCTTTCATTAATCCCCGCCAGGTGGCAGTACGGATCGGCGACGGAATTTACTAAACCGGAAGTGTCATCATCACATTCGTCATCGATTCGCTGGTTATAATTTCCACCACTAGGGGACGCTGACGGTGATCTCGACTGATTTAAAGATGGCGGCGGAGTGATTTCCGGTTTCTCAGCTGTCGTTTGAACGCGTTTGTTACCGGAACCGGAAGCTGGTTTTAATAGTATATCGTCAATGGATAAGAATTTACTAGATGATGCTGATGATGCTGCTGATGATGATGCTGATGATGATGCTGTTGTTGTTGGACCCATCTCGAATTTTTTACTGTTCACCGCTGCTGCTGCTGGATTCACACAATCTGTAACACTCCCAGTTGAACTCATCACTCGCGCAGGCGCCAATGTCGTTTACCAAATAATCTATTCACAAACTTTCTATGAAATTCTTTCCGAAATTTTGAAAAATTATTTTTTCGAAATTTCAAAAATGCTTAAGAAATTTTGATAATCTTAACGAATTTTTGATATTCTATTTTCGATTAGTTTTTGCGAGATACAAACCAAAATTTCTCTAACGAAATGCTTGTTTAGATATTTCACTTTCTCGATTAGAAATAATCTAAATATCGAATCATAAACGTTTTGTGTTTGTTATGGATAACATCGAAACTTCCTTATTTACTGTCGTGACGTCATTGTTTTCTCATCGCAAAATAGTTCGATACAAACGATAAAAGTTCCTCGGTTGAGATATCAATATCAGATATCTCAGATATATCCAGTTGTTACGGATGAGATATCTTAAAAGATCACTCGGATTCTTTCAATGAAATATAACAATATTCTGATAATGATTACGAAATCATTTTCAATTTTTTTGCTGATGAATGATAAATCGTTTATTAGATTCCTCCGATAAATAGAAACAGTCACCGGATCCAGCGTCGCTCCAGGTGGCTATCAGCTTAAAACCGGGTTCAGCGTCGCTCCAGGTGGCTATCAGCTTAAAACCGGCTTCAGCGTCGCTCCAGGTGGCTATCAGCTTAAAACCGGGTTCAGCTCCTCCAGGTGTAGCTCAGACTTGGTTCAGCTCCTCCAGGTGTAGCTCAGACCGGGTTCAGCTCCTCCAGGTGTATCTCACACTGGGTTCAGCTCCTCCTGGGTTCAGCTCGGACTGGGTTCAGCTCCTCCGGGTGTAGCTCAGACTGGGTTCAGCTCCTCCAGGTGTAGCTCAGACTGGGTTCAGCTCCTCTTGGGTTCAGCTCCTCCTGGGTTCAGCTCGGACCGGGTGAAATCACTTCTCGCTCAGATTCCGGAAATATCTCAGATTGAAATAGTTCTCTAATTGCCGGGTCTCACTGTGTTGTGTGTGTGACACACGCGCGACTCGATTCTCAAATTGAGTCTTTGTATTTGTGTTGAATGTCTTTATCTCAGAGAGGGAAGGGGATACCAGCAGCTGGGCTCCAGGTATAATTAATTATGAAATAACGCCCTGTGATTGGTCGAACGCTTGACTGGTTACAGTCTTTAAGGGCAATAGCGTTACAGATAATACAACGTTATAAATCAATATGAAACGCCAATCAACGTTAAGACAACGTTTAGACGCATTTGGCGTCATCAAATATCAGACGTAAATCACGCGGAATTCTGACGTATAACGTTAACGCGGTAACGCAGTAACGTTACACGCTTTGTTGGACGGACAAGTTCTGAGTTAAACGCATCAAATGTAAGCGTATGGTCGGGTTCTATCGGTTAGAACCCAGTCATCCGTTTCCGTAACAGAACCCGACCACATTATTCCTTACCCGAAATATATATATATATATATATATAAATAAAAAACAAACTGGGAACAAAAGAGATTTTATCGATAAAACCTGTTTTTACGGATTCGATGGGGGAAATTTTCTGTTGGTTGGATGTTGAAGGTTCAGGTCTCTCAGACTGAGGGGTAACGCGTCACTGGGCAGCAGAAAAATTGCATTTATTTTTTTAAAACTTTTTTTTACTTTTTTTTTATTTTCAAGGTTCCTCGATCGGGACAAGCGGGAATTTGGTTACATCTTGTTTGCGAGGGCTGAGAGAGGGCTGAGAGAGGGCTGAGAGAGAGGGCTGAGCAAAGAGAGGGCTGAGCAAAGAGAGGGCTGAGAGAGGGCTGAGCAAAGAGAGGGCTGAGCAAAGAGAGGGCTGAGAGAGGGCAGAGGAGCGCGTGGACGGGTAGAGAGAGAGAGATAGTGCCTCGTCTCAATTCTGTGTGACATTTTTAGTTTCTGAAAATGTCTCATAGAATTGAGTCTAAACGTCACTACTCTCTTAGTTTCTGAAAATGTCTCATAGAATTGAGTCTAAACGTCACTACTCTCTTAGTTTTGAAAATATCTCACAAACGAGGATCTAAACATCAATACTGTGTTAGTTTTTCATGATCGTTTCTACTGTTCATTTTTTCCTCCAGTTTTCATCGTGTTATTTGTGACTCATTTTGGCGCCATTTGTTTAAAGAAAAAGAGCCCATTTATTCTCGTGACAACGAAACGCAGAAAATGGAGTTTAACAACTGTGGAACTGAGTCCTGAACTGTGGAACTGAGTCATGAACTGTGGAACTGGATCCAGTAACTGTGGAACTGAGTTCAGAACTGTGGAACTGGGTTCAGAACTGTGGAACTGAGTCCTGAACTGTGGAACTGAGTCATGAACTGTGGAACTGGATCCAGTTACTGTGGAACTGGATCCTGAACTGTGGAACTGGGTTCTGCATTTGTGGAACTGGGTTCAGAACTGTGGAACTGGGTTCAGAACTGTGGAACTGGGTTCTGAACTGTGGAACTGAGTCCTGAACTGTGGAACTGGATCCAGTTACTGTGGAACTGGATCCTGAACTGTGGAACTGGGTTCTGCATTTGTGGAACTGGGTTCAGAACTGTGGAACTGGGTTCAGAACTGTGGAACTGGGTTCTGAACTGTGGAACTGAGTCCTGAACTGTGGAACTGAGTCATGAACTGTGGAACTGGATCCAGTTACTGTGGAACTGGATCCTGAACTGTGGAACTGGGTTCTGCATTTGTGGAACTGGGTTCAGAACTGTGGAACTGGGTTCAGAACTGTGGAACTGGGTTCTGAACTGTGGAACTGAGTCCTGAACTGTGGAACTTGATACAGAACTGTGGAACTGGGTTCAGGACTGTGGAACTGGGTTCAGAACTGTGGAACTGGGTTCAGAACTGTGGAACTGGGTTCAGAAGTGTGGAACTGGGTTCAGAACTGTGGAACTGGGTTCAGAACTGGTCCACTTTATGTAAATGTCTCATTAATGGTCGCGATGAGATCAATCACATCGTGAAAATGTTCTGTGATTCAAACATGTTTTTAAACCTGTTTAAAGAGACCCGGGTTACGTTAACAGATAAAACAAACAACGCAACAATGAATAATTAAACGTTCGTTCATGTTTAAGCGTTTAGTAAACCGAACGCTTAAATCGGAGTAAACGTCATCTTAAACGTTTACGTAAACAGCGCGACCCAATCACTCACCTACTCGTCACTGTTTACACATCCGCTACGGTAAATATGTTAACCACAAATTAATGCGCTTTGATTGGAAACAAATGATTTTAGGTTATAACGCAGCACACGTGTGACGTTCCCAGCGTTCTGATTTACAACAATAGCACGCAGCGGCAGCGGCAGCGTTCAGTGTCGTCGATACAACACTCATTGTTTTACGCATCGGGAAGTTTAGATAATACTACAGTTATATTTGTACTCTAAGACTAAATCAATTAATTATCACCATCCGGGGTTCGAACCCGTAATCTATTAATATATAACATATTGTTGATAATGTCGATGATGGCCGTTAGGGGTCACTGAGAGCAGTAGGTCTTGAGGCCGAGAATATCTCGATGTGGAAAAGAGCAAAATTGATTTGAGCACTGCCTTCCCGTCCCAGGAATCCTTCCCAAATCCCTTGTCAGGAATCCCGGCCCTTCCGACCCAGGAATCCCCTCCTAGGAATCCCCACCGACCCAGGAATCCCCTCCTAGAAATCTCCGCCGACCCAGGAATCTCCTCATAGGAATCCCCTCCGACCCAGGAATCCCCTCCTAGAAATCTCCGCCGACCCAGGAATCCCCTGCAAGAAATCCCCGCCAACCTAGGAAAATTATATTTTGCTAATTTTCCTGATGGTTTCTCTTTGAGATATGTAAAACAAAGAATTCAAATACGTTACTGAATGTAAGTTAATTGCGCATGCGCGTTGGGACCGGGTGATTGATTAGTTTCATCTGGCTGTCTGCTGCCGCCGCTAATGTTCCATAATTGGTTAAAAGTGGCCGTTAATATTTAAACTTGTTTACAAACGACCAATAAACGAAGACTTGAGAAGATTAAACCAATTTAAACACACGTGATTGAGAGGGTTGTGCGTCGTATGTCGCAAGTCGTACGACGAGTATCGAATGTTGGTTGTTTTTCACTTCAAACTGTTTCTTTATCGATGATGAATTTGCGGGCAGCAACAATCAATAATAATCAGAGCTAGTAACAAAACCGGGACAAAATATCTCTGTTTTTTGTTATTTGTCTGCTAGGCTTAAAACATGGACCTCAACTTAAGACATCTCAAAATACATCTTTCTCGGCAGACTTGCTTAAACTTTTGTCCTTACACCTGGGGTTCGTTCTATAGGCTCGAGACCAGTCTTTGACCAATTTAGTTTTAGCCAATCTAACCTGTCTAAGACAACTGCAAATTAGCCGAACAAATTCTGTGGAACGTGAAAATTCGACCTTTTCGGTCATATATAAATACCTTCAACTTCATTAGGTGGTCCAAGAAGGTTCAGCCGCCTCTCCTTCAACTCCTAGAGATGAGTTTGTGACTCCCCTCCCCCTCACCCCCTACCCCCTAAACTCCGTCTGCGACTAATAACAAAATGAAAACGACAACTGTCTGTACAAACATTCAGTTTACTGTTCTCATAAAATCACTCTATCATCCATCAATTATCCATCGAAACCGCCTGCGGCAAGCGAGCGCGACATTCCACGTGGAAATCAAACCGTCGTTTCGCCTGCTGGCTTTTTCAATTTATTTAATCAGCCCATCTTTTACCGTCGCCAACATCTTTTCACACTTAGCGCAGACGATCGCAGTATAAACTCTGTCTCTCTCTCTTTATCTCTTAGCTATAATACAATTAGGGAAATGATTTTGTGGTCTAAGAAAACATCTTTAAGGCAAAGATTGCCGTCACCTGCGCCATCTGTTATTCGTTAATTCCGATCGGCTGTTGTTACAGTTGCCATTGGTAATAACGACCCGCGATTGTTGCCGTCACGTGATTCGGAGATAATTGCGGCTTAAACGTCCTATATTCAGGCTGTAAAAACACGATTTGAAATTCTCGATAAATCTTCCTCACGCGCGCATGCGCGGTAACGGTTGCCGGAGTTTGAATGTAACTTATCGAGTCGGGACCACTTTTCTGGGTTTGATACAACCGCTGGATAGGTAAAAAAGGACTTCGGACAATATGAACCCATCTCACAACTCAAGACTAATCCTAGAAAATAAAAACTACATGCAACTTGGTCCAAGGCGTTTGTATTCTAGGCTTCATCTAAACTCAGTTTGGTTCTACAGTTAGTCTGATCTGGAGTCTGATATCACCACTTTATACTCACGACTGCGCAGTACCTGCAGGCCCTGTAGTTGGACGAATCTCAGGTCGGTAAAAAGCTTCCATTAAAGTTATTTTCTAAAAACCAATATTTCATTATGTGATATTTATTTCGTTAAAACATATTTTCATTATCAAAATTCCCTCGGGGGATTCTAAACAGTAATTAATGGCATCCAGTGTTTTACCTGGGGGGGGGGTTCAACTCCAGAATAGGTCAATATAGTTCCATCGTGGAGGATTTTCTTTAATGAAGTGAGTGGTTCGGTTTCTAATTGCCGACCTATTTTACTCGTCGACAATTCCGACGATTTAGAATTGCCGACCTATTTTACTCGTCGACAATTCCGACGATTTAGAATTGCCGACCTATTTTACTCGTCGACAATTCCGACGATTTAGAATTGCCGACCTATTTTACTCGTCGACAATTCCGACGATTTAGAATTGCCGACCTATTTTACTCGTCGACAATTCCGACGATTTTAAATTGCCGACCTATTTTACTCGTAGACAATTCCGACGATTTAGAATTGTTGAAGGGAAGATAAATTTTCAAGCAACGACACGGCCACTTGATGCCGATTGCAGTTTGTATCTATAAAGGGTAATCTACACACGGTCCTTCATCCCAGCCATTTTATATCAGGGTAATCCACACAAACACCCAGCCCCTCGATCCCAGCCACCTTATTCAAGGGTAATCCACGCAAACACACAGCCCCTCGATCCCAGCTACCTTATTCAAGGGTAATCCACGCAAACACACAACCCCTCGATCCCAGCCACTTTATATCAGGGTAATCCGCGCACACACACAGCCCCTCGATCCCAGCCACTTTATATCAGGGTAATCCACGCACACACACAGCCCCTCGATCCCAGCCACTTTATATCAGGGGTAATCCACGCAAAAACACAGCCCCTCAATCCCAGCCCCCTTATTCAAGGGTAATCCACGCAAACACGCAGCCCCTCGATCCCAGCCACTTTATTCAAGGGTAATCCACGCAAACACACAGCCCTCGATCCCAGCCACATTATATCAGGGTAATCCACGCACACACACAGCCCCTCGATCCCAGCCACATTATATCAGGGTAATCCACGCACACACGCAGCCCCTCGATCCCAGCCACATTATATCAGGGTAATCCACGCACACACGCAGCCCCTCGATCCCAGCCACATTATATCAGGGTAATCCACGCACACACGCAGCCCCTCGATCCCAGCCACATTATATCAGGGTAATCCACGCAAACACACAGCCCCTCGATCCCAGCCACTTTATATCAGGGTAATCCGCGCAAACACGCAGCCCCTCGATCCCAGCCACTTTATATCAGGGGATATTATTATATAAAAGATATTGCAATTCTAAATCGTCGGAATTGTCGACGAGTAAAATAGGTCGGCAATTCTAAATCGTCGGAATTGTCGACGAGTAAAATAGGTCGGCAATTTAAAATCGTCGGAATTGTCGACGAGTAAAATAGGTCGGCAATTCTAAATCGTCGGAATTGTCTACGAGTAATATAGGTTGGCAATTCTAAATCGTCGGAATTGTCGACGAGTAAAATAGGTGGGCAATTCTAAATCGTCGGAATTATCGACGAGTATAATAGGTGGGCAATTCTAAATCGTCGGAATTGTCGACGAGTAAAACAGGTCGGCTACCTGGCTCGCGGAAGAATACGTGCTATGTACTCAGCCTGGGCAGATCTACTTTTACCTGTTCTGGAGTTGAGCCGGGGGGGAGGAGGGAGGGAGAGAGAGGGGGGGTTGGATGGAGGCGGCGCGGCAGGTATAAAGAGAAAATGGATCGAATCTAAGCTGTTTAGTTTACACTGTAGCCTGAGGTCACATTGACAGAGAGACAGAGAGAGACAAGCGGGAGTCTAAAGTGGATTTTCTGTTGTCAATATCAAGTGAGCATTTATAAGATGTAATTAAGCGATTGTTAAACTGTTAATGAGTCCCTCCTCTCCATATCTCTACCTGTGCCGTGTGTAAGAGAAATAAATCGATAATTTAACACTCCGGTAACTATTAATATCCATCTCATCTCTCCGCGGCTACACGAGTTAATGCAACTACAGCATCCTCTAATGGGTTTATTGAATTCTTACGCGCAGAAACTTTCAAATAGCGATATATTCTAGAACCCTTCTCAGACCCCCTCTCAGCTCCCTCTCAGCCCCCTTCTCAGACCACTCTCTCTCAGCCCCCGCTCAGCCCCCTCTCAGACCCCCCCATCTCTGCTGGCAGTGCGAACCCTTAAACCAACCTCAACACTTTTTCCAAACAGCTTTAACATGGCTATTGTTACTTCGCGTGACTGGTCACCAGTCACCACACCTGACCGGTCACCAGTCACCTACACTGACCAGACAAACTTATAAACTCTAACAGTCATCACAGTTCTATGGTCTTATGGTTAGCGTGCTCGGCTGATACTCTGGAGGTGGCGGGTTCGAGTCCTGCTAGGGTCACGATCGACAGATAGTCAGCCTATCAGTAAGCGATTTTCAGAAAATCTCTATGATAATTTTTTGTGCAATATTTAATAACATTTTTGGAATTAAGAATTGGCCTATCAAAGCCTTAGATATTCTTTGTCAAAGCTTGGGCTCACTATGCTCTACTTAAGTTTGAAGCCCTTAATTGCCCTGGGCTGTATCTCATTTTTGGCACTTTTCCATAGCGAGGGGTTGCTACTGCTAGGAGCGGCCCCGCTGCTTCAGCACTGTTACTATGGGCCCGAAAATGGCCACGTCGAATAAAGATAAGATTCCTGAAATTTGAAAAGATGTAAATACGTGTTGTTTTGTTTGGTGTTTGGTGAACGGAGTTTAAACTGTTCGGCTGGTGAATGATTCAGACACTGCCGTGATGTGATGATGTGTCATAAATGTGAAAATCATCAACATTAAAACTATTTGTGAGTTGATGACGGTAAATTGATATTGAGAGAGAGAGGGGGAGATAGAGAGGGGGAGATAGAGAGGAGGGGCTGCTGCTGCTGCTGCTGCTGCTGCTGCTGCTGTTACAGTTCACCCGTCATGCTGTCACACACTACATCTCACCCGATGCCTGCAGGCGGTCTACAACATTCAATCGATATAAACACTTCCAGGTAACACACTGATAATATCAGCGTGCCGAAACAGCTGCCAGAATTTCCACCATTGACTCCTCTCTCTCTTCTCTTCTCTCTCTTCTCTTCTCTCGTTTTAATGCATCGACAGTAAAAACTATTAACAACCATCAATTATAGTCTGTTCCGCTTTACTGAGTCTCTCATCTGCTCGCTTTAAAACGCGTCACGTGATTTAGCGGAAACGAGACAGGTGCGTGCGCGTACCTCGCTCTGATACGAGAAAAACGGTGCTAAATTGACGCAGTTTTTTTATCTAAGTTTCGCTATAGAGCTTAGAAATATAGTTGTGTATTCAACTGAATAAACGCAATTATCCTGATTATAGTGCGTTTGAAAATGTTGGTATATAAATATTTTCTTCGTTTTTTTTGTCGACGCACTCGGCGAAATCTTTTTGAAAAATGACCACTCCTAACGCACGCGCATGCGCGCTGATTTTCGTCCATTTCTCCGTTGTTCAATTTAAATATAAACGCATTTATTGATGTGTGATTTTTTCTGTGACCAGTTGGACTTCAAAGAGCTCCGTGGATACTGTCACTTAGGAAACCGTGTTACCATATCGACAATCATTTCAACAATCGGTGCCGGTGATTCCTCGAACACGGCAACAATCACAATTTTCCTTTGAAATGTTGCCCGGATACCTGTCCGAATAGTAAATCGGTTAAATCAGTTTTCAGGTTTTGTGAAGAGTTTTAACAACATGGCGACCGTGAACACGATTTAGCTCTTTTAGACGGACCAGACTTCAACCGAAACTTTAACGAAATTCAATTCATTTCGCGATGCCAAACATGACGCGTTCCTCCCCGGCGAGTCTTTGATATCGTCTAAACCGATTTGATAATTCCATTAAAAACCTTATTGACCGGCTTGCTAACCGGGCTCTGACGACTGGGAACGAGTCATCTGGGCGCAGGTAAGTGTAATTACTGAAAACATCCCGACTCGCGATGCCGGAAACTTCTAAGCTACAATTTATAGTCATTAGCAGACGATACTGTGTATTAGACTGGTTACCGGCGACGGATATTGATTAGATAAGTGTTTATTGGTGTAACTTGTGACATCCGCCAACCAGTCTCTTCACAGCGCCGGTACCAGTCTAAATCGATGCAATAAATAGATAATTCGGTAGAAGTGTGATGATGAGGCAGCAGCACGCAGCAGCAGCAGCTGTAGCTGTAATTGATGGGATGGACCGTAACCGCTGATTGACACATTGTAAGACACGCCCCCTCCTCCTCAGTATCCGCACAAGTGTGTAAAACTAATTACTGAAATGATGTCTTTGTCCGGCATTGACAGAGATCCAGTGCCGGCCACGCGTCATGATTGCCTTGAATAATAGACCAGGCTTGATTTATTTCGATTGACTTCGGAAATAGTTTTATTATTGTTTATATGGTATGCGACACTCAAGAGATGTAGTGTGTATTGTAAACCCACACTACAGTGCCGGGTGTAAGCGACTGGTTCTAATTAGTAACATCTTTATTAATTTCGTGTCGAGGTTAATAATTATACAATTGTAAATATATCAATATATCAAATAAATATCAATTAGCACGCGCGGCGCGGTGGCAGGAGCAGATATTCTCAGGGTGACTCAGCTCAGCTGGGGGGGGGGGGGGTGCGAGGGGGTCGGTTGGCTTAACTGGGTCTTACATCGATTCTAAATCGATTACCTAAGATTATCATACTGAGATATTCGGCACAATCTACAACTTCCTTACAAATTCCTTTTCAACCAGATAGTCGAAATGAATTCTCACCTCCAGTATTTCAAACTCCCATCTCAACGATAACGCAAAAAATCTAAATCGCTACATCTCAGCCTTTTTCATTTTCTTTTCCCATCTTCTCTTTGTTTCTATCTCTCCTTTTTTTCAGATTCCGATGTTCAGCTTGCTGTAGCGGCCTTCTACCTTTTGCTTGGACATTATTACAGAAAGCCTTCTCAATTCTATTTTTGTTTTGTTTATAAATATAAATCTAAAACCACGAGTTCTTGAAATGAATTACAATTCGTTTAACCAAGTATCATTAGACTCTATTCTAAGCAGAGATCAGGATCCAGTTCCACAGTTCTGGATCCAGTTCCACAGTTGTGAGTTAGTGTTAACTCTGAGTTAAAGTGGGTTAACGTTCAATGAGTTAACTCAGAGTCAAATGTTAACTCACAACTGTGAAACTGGTCCCAGGATTGCCTTTGTACCCCGAGTCCTCTGGCCGTGTGTTATTAATGTCATGTGACTTATCGTGTATTGGTTTGTTGAAATCATTCATTCAAATATTCATACGACCAAAGGGGACTCCATTGATGACACTAGGGCCGGGAGTTACTAGACAGTCGCTGCGGAGCACATCTCGGTGGGGGGTATTATCAGAAGTTGTTGTCCTTAATTAGCTAGTCCAAATGAGGCTGTGGTTAAAGGTCAACTCACAGCGTCTGGTAAAGGATTGTAAGGCCAACAGCTGGTCGGGAGGGGGGAGGCTTCCGTTCACATTGACGCGAGGGGGGAGGCTTCCGTTCACATTGACGCGAGGGGGAGGCTTCCGTTCACATTGACGCGAGGGGGGAGGCTTCCGTTCACATTGACGCGAGGGGGAGGCTTCCGTTCACATTGACGCGAGGGGGGAGGCTTCCGTTCACATTGACGCAGGGGGAGGCTTCCGTTCACATTGACGCGAGAATTTGTATTTCCGCTTTTTTATATACCAACCGTCAAGTGCTGCCCCTATATATATCATTAGCGGCAAATTCGTGAACTAACTTGCCAGCGCAATATTCCTACTGCGGCATGCGAGTAATGAGTTAGTTCACTGCCGCAGTAGGAATACTGTACAGTCGAATTAGTTCACGAATTCACCGCTAATAGTTTATAAAGAGGCAGCACTTGACGGTGCAAATGATCGCTGGCCGCGGGCCCGGCGAGCAGGAACGGGAGGATGATTAAGACACAAATAAATGTTTCCTTTCCCGTAAGCGTAATAATTTAAAACTAAAATAATAATTTATTCTAAATGAATCGATGTTTATTTATTTTAATGTGATACGGATCTTAAACGATACACGACAAAATTTTAAAATGTTTTTTTTCACTATATACAAAACTGCTCGTGGTGCCCGTGGCGCCATCTGACAACCGTACGTCGAACTATTATTAGAAACGACCGTGACGTTCTTCGCGATCGCGACCACCAGCGCCACCTCCGCGTCCTCCACGACCTCTCTCGCGACTACGCGACCTTGACCTTCTGTCACGACTATTGGAACGACGTCTGTGATCTCGTTCTCGGCTGCGACTTCGACTTCCGCTGTGTCTCGTCGGCGGTGACCTTGACCTAGATCTGCAATCAGACGATGTGATAGGGTAAAAACTCGCACATTCAGAATAGTTTTGACTCGATATGAGGCCGCGTACAATAACTGGTTATAGCAGGAATTATACTACAGGGTCCAATTCCACAGTTGTGAGTTAAGATTTGACCCTGGGTTAAAACATTGAAAATGAACTAACTTTAACTCTAACTCACAACTGTGGAACTGGATCCAGGACTAGAGGCTCCTTAATTCAGTATATCATATCAATAGGTCCCGCCAGATCAGAGGCAGCGCACGCCATCTATTGTTTATTCCATTCACTGGTTATGCATCAGTCCAAAAAATGCTGGTCCCAAGTTAAAGGAATTATCGAGTGCACTAGACTGCATCAAGATAGGGCTGTTGTGCATGTGCCCTTTAAACGGACTCAATGGTGTTAAGAGATGAGGGAGTGGAGGGGAGGGAGGGTAGAGGGTGAGTGTATGGAGGGAGGTTATAAAGGAGGGAGTGGAGGGGGTGTATGAGGGGAGGGGGTGTATGAGGGGAGGGGAGTGTATGAAGGAGGGGAGGGGGAGGAGGGTGGATTATAACTAACCTGCGTTTATGACCACCTTTGTGTCGTCCGTACAATTCCCGTCTCAATTCACGAGAAATCGGCTTCAAATGCATGAAATTACAGAATCCTCCGCGAGTACATTCTCTATAAATATAAACAATTAAACGCTTTAAAATCATCAATCTAACAATCAACTCGCGTCAATCGTTTCTTTAATTGTCTTTTCTTCAGTCGTCGAATGGATCCCCTAAAAATATACACCACAGCATTCACCACACCGCGCTTCAACAATCGATACCGTAGCAACCAACTCTAATAATCGCCTCAACAATCGATCCCCTAGTAACAAATTTGATAAATGACGTCAACAATGGATCCCCTAGCAACAAATTTGATTAATGACGTCAACAATGGATCCCCTAGCAACAAATTAGAATCATTACATCAACAATGGATTATTTTATCAACAATGAATCACTATAGTGACGATGAATTATGATTTTCCCGATTCGGGAGGAGACCATCCTGAACTGCGTTTTGAAACCGGCGGCGGCGGGACGACGATGATGTCAATGGAAGGGACGGTCGATTTATCGGGTGCAGTAAATATGTACCTGTTTTCGTAGCTAGGGTTTGAAGTGTTCTGTCGATTCTTGCAGCTGAGATAATAAATTAGAACACAGTTTTTTATACCAGCAAAAACTTGTTATCATCACAATAGAGAGAATCGACATGTTATAAATCAGACACACTGACTCCGCCCCCCTGAGATACTCTGACTCCGCCCCCCTGAGATACTCTGACTCCGCCCCCCTGAGATACTCTGACTCCGCCCCCCTGAGATACTCTGACTCCGCCCCCCTGAGATACTCTGACTCCGCCCCCTGAGATACTCTGACTCCGCCCCCCTGAGATACTCTGACTCCGCCCCCCTGAGATACTCTGACTCCGCCCCCTGAGATACTCTGACTCCACCCCCCTGAGATACTCTGACTCCGCCCCCCTGATATACTCTGACTCCGCCCCCCTGAGATACTCTGACTCCGCCCCCTGAGATACTCTGACTCCGCCCCCTGAGATACTCTGACTCCGCCCCCTGAGATACTCTGACTCCGCCCCCCTGAGATACTCTGACTCCGCCCCCCTGAGATACTCTGACTCCGCCCCCTGAGATACTCTGACTCCGCCCCATGAGATACTCTGACTCCGCCCCCTGAGATACTCTGACTCCGCCCCCCTGAGATAATCTGACTCCGCCCACGCTCAAAAACCTGTCTCCTAGGCGGACTCAATAAACTTCTCATTATCAATGACTTCAATCTTTCATTATCGAAATATCCGAGATTGTTTTTTTTTTGTGAGATAATTAGATTAGGATCATCAGCTGCAAGAAAAAGAGAATACGACTGCCACCAGAGGGCACCGTCATCTCCGGGCTCGTCCAGAAACATCTTAAAAACCGTCGCGACACGAACACACACGAGACCCAGCTTCACAAATAATCACACTAACTCGTTACTGAATCGTTGAAGTCATTGATAATGAGGAGTTTGTTATTTCTGTTGTAATTAGTTTGTGAAACTGGGTTCCGGGGGGTGGAGGGGGATGAGGGCCGGCGATGTGAGGTTACGTAGCTTACCCCATCTCGTATTGACGGCAACAAGCTTCACGGAAATCGGTAACCGGCGACAACTCGGCGTGAATCGGACGACCGTTAAACCAACGATTGTTTAAATCAGCGACCGCTTTTTCTGCATCTTCCTCGTAACGGAACTACAACAATTAAACATCAATCAATAAATCAATCCGTTATCCGTCGGTCAACGGACGGAGACCGTGCAGGGATTACTGGATTTAGTGTTACCTTGACGTAAACGCAACCGACGAGATGATCACCGAGATTATCACAAACATTCATCTCTTCTATCTCACCGTACTGGAATAATAAATAACCACAATCAGAATCAGAGGGCAGAGAGAGAGTAGGGTGGAGAGGAAAGGGAGTGAGGGGAGAGGAGAAAGGGGGAAAGGGGGAGAGTTAAAGGGGAGAGAGAGAGGGAGAGTAGAGTGCAGAGGAAAGGGAGTGAGGGCAGAGCAAGAGTTAGAGGGAGGGAAAGTTAGAGGGAGTTGAGAGGGAGGGAGAGTTAGAGGAAGGAGAGAGGGAGGGAGGGAGAGAGAGAGTTAAAGGGGGAGAGGGAGAGTAGAGTGGAAAGGGAGAGTTAGAGGGAGGGAGGGAGGGAGGGAGAGAGAGGGAGGGAGGGAGAGGGAGGGAGAGAGAGGGAGAGTTAGAGGAAGGAGAGAGGGAGGGAGGGAGAGAGTTAAAGGGGGAGAGGGAGAGTAGAGTGGAGAGGAAAGGGAGTGAGGGCAGAGCAAGAGTTAGAGAAAGTTAGAGGGAGGAGAGAGGGAGGGAGAGTTAGAAGGAGAGGGAGGGAGAGAGGGAGAGTTAGAGGGAGAGAGGAGAGAGGGAGAGAGTTAGAGGGAGAGAGGAGAGAGGGAGAGAGAGGGAGGAGAGAGTTAGAGGGAGAGAGGAGAGAGGGAGAGAGAGGGAGGAGAGGGGAAACAAACAGAATTAATATTAAATTTACTTTATCTTCAAGTTCCACAAAAACTTCCTCAAAGAATTCATCGTAATGCTGCTGCATTTCAACCTCAGTAACTTGAACTAGAAAATACACAACAAACAAACATTTCAACTGACAGTAGTCTGAGAGGGGGGAGATGTGGGGAGGGGAGGGGGGAGTTCTACTTACTGTGAGATCCATCAGCTGTTAATGCACTATTCTGAGGGGGAGGAGCTGTGTGTGAGGGGAGGGGAGGGGGGAGTTCTACTTACTGTGAGATCCATCAGCTGTTAATGCACTATTCTGAGGGGGAGGAGCTGTGTGTGAGGGGAGGGGAGGGGGGAGTTCTACTTACTGTGAGATCCATCAGCTGTTAATGCACTATTCTGAGAGGGGGGAGATGTGGGGGAGGGGAGGGGAGGGGAGGGGGAGTTCTACTTACTGTGAGATCCATCAGCTGTTAATGCACTATTCTGAGGATTGATGTATAAATTTGGAATCAAAATTGTCTACAAAAAATATGGAAATATAACGAATGTGAAATTAAATCATCATCTAACAGTTTTAATGAGTATCATAAATATTCAGTAGCAGCAGCTACAGCTGCAGCAGCAACAGCAGCAGCTACAGAAGCAGCTGTTGCTACAACAGCAGCAGCTACAGAAGCAGCTGTTGCTACAACAGCAGCAGCTACAGAAGCAGCTGTTGCTACAACAGCAGCAGCTACAGAAGCAGCTGTTGCTACAACAGCAGCAGCAGCAGCAGCAGCAGCAACGTGAGGCTGACAGGGTACAGTTAGTCTCTGATTAATTGAATGAATTAAAACTAGAGTCAATCATTTTAGGGCGTTCCATTAAACACAATCCACAAATCATATCAAAGCTTAAATGCATAAAATATGGACGCGGGCAGCATGATCCTCCCTTACTCGGACGGGATGGATAGGCCTACTACTGAGTCTACTTAAGTTTCAAGATTTTGTTGCCCTCTGGCCCTGGCTTGGCCCGGCGACCACACCCTGTGTCACAAGGGCTCCACGCTCGACATACCTGACTGAATGTGGGTTTATTATGAAGTCTTGAACATCTTTCTCCGTGACGACAAGCTCCAATTTTAAAATAAAACGAGCAATTTACTCTGAAATAAGAATAGACAGAGAGAGAGAGTAATAAACACAGACTACACGAGTAACTGAACGGAGTCACACAGACTACACGAGAGTGCCCGAGTAAATTCATTCATTCTTTGAATTTCATTGATTCTAACAAGACAAAATTCACTTAAACAATTAGAACAGCTAAACGTCTACAAATTAGTGCTAATAAGAAGTAATTAATCACGTTAATTAAAGCGACTTACTTGTCTTTTTCTGTACCGAAAATCGACGCTAAATATTCGGCCATTTTGATTTTCTTTATTCGCCAGTCGACGTACTAATTACCGCCATCCAACGACGAATACAAGAGCGTTTAAATGTTTTAAATTCTAAATCGTTGAAAAACGAATCACGACAATAGAAATGATACTACGAATAATCAGCGATTTGTTTAATTTGAATCTTTATCGAAATAGTCGTGAGTGGCCGTTTCTTTCCTAGGATAAAACTCGTAATTTTGTGCCTGGCCTTTTCTGACCTATGAAAACTAGAAGCATCTTCGAAAGACTTTTAAAAACCACGCCTGCGCTAGAAACAAAAACCGGTACGGAATCAGATACCGATAGGTCTCAACAAGTATCCACAAAACATTTGAAAGGTGATTTTCGAGAACGTTCCTTTTTTTGTTGGATAAAATGTCAAATTCTGATTCTCGTTCCCGATAACATCCTGCAAAAATCTTTTTTTCTTTTCTTTCAAATTTTTTCATCACGTTCTGCAATTTTTCAATGACTCTACTACGAGTTGATATTTGACGAAAAAAAAGGAATCGCGTGTAATCGAAGACGATTTAATTGTTTGCCGTTGAAAAAAAGACAGATGTCGATTTGGACGAGGTTTAAACAAATAATAGGGAAATGTATATAGTTCCTCACTCCCTCAGTCCCTCTCGCTGCTGCTGTTGCTGCTGCTGTTGTTGCTGTTGCTGCCACGTCAAACTTGACAAATATATAACCCTGGAAACAACGAGAAAAACACATGTCGCGTGTTGAAATAAATTCCGCAATAAAAATCAATCGATTTTTGCTTCCGATTTCGTGATATTTTGAATAAGTGAAATTAAATCAGTATTGATCGTCAGCAGTTCTAAGGAGGTGCAGTATTTCCACCGGGTCTGATTCGTTCGCCGTATCGAGTTTAGCTACAAGAACCCCCTATGAGGGGTAACCTAAACCTATCAGGGATTCTCAGTTTCAACAGGTGGCTGCTAGGCGGCTGCATGGCTTTTCAATTTTGTACCGCAGAAGACCTTGCTCGGTCACTTATAGCTAAAATCACTGTTAAATCTATTTTTCAATTTATACCACTGGTATCCAGTCATACACGACAGTTCGCGTCCCCCGGTCCTACAAAGACATTTACAGAGACACTCACAGTGTCACTCACTAAGACACTCACTGAGACACTCACTGAGACACTCACCGAGACACTCACCGAGACACTCACAGTGTCACTCACACAGTGTCATTCGCTGAGACACTCACTGCCCTGTGTCACTCACTGCCCTGTGTCACTCACTGCCCTGTGATACTCATCCGCACAGTACACGGTACCCTGTGGTTCTTTGTTCTAAATCCAGGAGTCGTTTTTTTTTGAAATGACTAAAACTAAACGCAGCTGTGTTTAAACTTGATTCCAGTCTCGGGGACTTGATGTCGAGGAGGCTTTTGTATATTAACAATTGCTCCCTATAGATACACACACATATATATATATATGTATATATATAAATATATATATATATATACTGACATTAGGGACCAGTTGAGGTTTCATAATCAAACCAACCTTTGATACAGATACAACAGACACAGACAGGTGATATCAGCAGCAGTTCGAGCGAAAAACACAAATCAGGTAAATCCTGTTTCTCATATACGGTTTCACCAACAAATGCAGAACAAATCGCAGTTTCATCAGTATTATCATTATTGTTATCATCATTATCATTATTATTTACCATAGCTTGAATAAAAAGTTAGGTTTTAAGAGTTGATTTCTCGATAAACCTCTCTCTCGTTAGAATTTTCGTTTTTTTTGCATTCAAGTTAAAACCTCTGGAAATCCTCTAATAGTTTTAGTAAAATAGCTCTCCGACGGGGACAATCGATGTTAACGTATTAAACAGCAAAATTTAAAAAGCTAAATATATTATTCTAAGATTGAAAACTAAAAACGTTCCGAACTATTTCTAGATGTTGCAATCAACGTCAAGGTTTGTGACGATTGTCTCTAAGATTTAGATATTCATATTTGTGTTAACAAAGGGACACTTGTTTAGATGGAAACCAATTTCACAAAGTTTCCAAATTCTTAATCAAATTTCTTCAGCGGATTTGAAATAATTTACAAATATATCTCATATTTTTATTGGAAATTTCATAAATGTTTCGTAATTCGTAGAAATAATCGAAATTCGTATTCAAACCCGAGTTTGCATCGATATGATCAGGTTAAACGAATTAAAAATCCTTTGAATAATTATCATGTGAATTTATTTTGAACATTTCTATTGGTTTTGCGATCTTACAAATCTTTTCTTAGCAATATTCTACTTTCTAGTTAAAAAGAAATCATGATGTGGAAGATTTTCACGCTAGCGACTATTCTGATGGTAGCTACGCATGCGCAGTTCAGTCAGAGTCGACGAGCTGCTGAGGAGCCTGCGGCAAGTGAAGTTCAAATTGAATCTACACCTGAATCTGAACCTGAATCTAGTCCTGAAACTAAACCTGAAACTAAACCTGAAACTAGACCTGATCCAGATTTAGCCGCCTATCTCGCCGGTCGCAGACAAGGCAGTAATAGCGCAAGGCGACCCGCAATGTCCGTAGATGTGATAAACCAAGATCCAGTGCCGCCCCCTGGTGGACAGACCGAAAATAATCCAGCATCAATTGACGGCCAGGCGGCAGAGGGCGACACTGGTACAGGCCCAGATTTGGCCGCCTTTCTCGCTGCTCGTAGACGAGATAGGAACAGGGATAGACGACCCGAAATGGTGGTAGATCCAGCACCGCCCCCTGGTGAACAGACCGTAAACAATCCAGCATCAATTGACGGCCAGGCGGCAGAGGGCGACACTGGTACAGACCCAGCTTTAGCCGCCTTTATCGCCGATCGTAGACGTGAAAGGGATAGGGAGAGGCAATCTGGAATGATCGTTGATGCTACTAATTTTGATCCGAAAGATGTTATAGTAGGTAACGACGACAAGACAACGCCCCCTGGTGGACAGACCGAAAACAACCCGGAAGTACACCCCGGTGAACGGATAAACGCTACCGTATCCAATGGTAATATCGTCACTGATACTGATTTAATCAACAATACGAATGAAGGAAAATGTAAGTTTCTGATTATAGGATAGAGGGAGGAAAGGGAGAAGGGGGGAGGGAGAGGGAGGAGGAGTGGGGAGAGTGGACATCATTTTAGTGTGAAAAAGAGTGGTATAAACCTCTCAAAATGTTTCGATATTTTAGATAAATATTTTCAACAATTGTAGGATATTGACTGCATGTTGTTGTGATTTGCAGCTTGTAAACAGAAAACCGATATCGTGTTAGCAGTTGATATGAGCGGTAGCGTTAACGACGCCGGAGCCGTTGAATTAGTGAAACAATCAGCGGTTAAAATGATCGAACTTCTTCCTATCAATCCGGTAAATACAATATACTATTGATTACCAGTTTGTCTAGAGGGGGGTGGTGCTAAAGGGAGTGAGTGCCCAAAACATCAAACAATATCCAGCTTGTGGAAAATATCATTTCGTGAGATCGAAAATAGATATCGATAATCACGACTATCGAAATCACAATGCATGTAAAATATTATATCTATCACTGGATTCCGGGTTTATAGAATAAATTTTGTGAATCAGATGGAAGGGGTGGGGGTGGGGGTGAGGGGGGGGGTGATGGGGGGCTTGGCCTACAGACAGTGCTCGATTTGATCGGTCGAATATATAAAAAAAATATTCACTCTGAAATATAAACAGTGGAACCTCGTTATAACAAACTCGGATACAACGATTCATCTGATATAACCAATAAAGAATTTCGCCCCAAATAGGAAAATTTAATTGTTTTCATGCCGTCGAACTATCGGTTATAACGAATAGATTTTCTGGTCCCTCGATGTTCGCTGTAACCAGGTTCAACTGTAATGTATATATGCGAATCAGGCTATTTAACTGAACATTGTAAATTTGATCTGATAATTCTTGTATTTTCAACTGTTTTTGGTTATCAATTGTTCGAGTATTGTCTGATTGAATGGTTTATACAAACTGTAGGCTGCCGCGGAAGTGATCTACAGAGTCGGTGTAATGATGTATTCGGGTGAAGCCGATACGAAAATCATCTTCCATTTGACAGATTTGACAAACGCGCAAAGTTCACAAAGTATGAAAACACAAATAATGGCGGCGAATATTCATCACGGTCAAACTCATACTGATAAAGCTTTGAAACTCATCCGAGAACAGGTGTGATATTTTACACTTTATATCGATATCAAAACGGCACTTATATCGAAAATATCATCTCAAAATATCATATTTCAAAATCAGTATAGAAAAAGTGATGTTTTTTATTGACACTTTGCAAAAATTTTCCACAAATGAGATATCAAAAACCACTATCCAGTTATATCAAATAATATGATA
Source organism: Tubulanus polymorphus (assembly GCF_964204645.1). Classification (NCBI taxonomy): domain Eukaryota; kingdom Metazoa; phylum Nemertea; class Palaeonemertea; order Tubulaniformes; family Tubulanidae; genus Tubulanus; species Tubulanus polymorphus. The sequence continues at coordinate 340,271 of NC_134030.1, forward strand.
TCTCAAAAACTTAGGGAATCTTGATCAGAACTGAACAGGAAAAAAGTGATATTTTACACTTTACTGATGAGACATCAAAAACACTATCTATTTATCCCAATTCTGCCAACAATCTATTATTGTGATGATATTTTTGATATTTCAGATGTTTACCGGTTCACACGTGAGAGTCGGCGCTAAGAAAGTACTAGTTATCATCGCAGACGGTGAAATCTGGAACTCGCGTAACTGGCACGCTAATACGCATGCGCAAACCGAGGAAGCCAAACGGTTAAATCAGATCGATTTGAAGAAGCAGATAGATTTACTGGAGGCCGACGAGGTGCTGCGAATCGGGGTCGGGGTCGGAGATAAACTAGTTCAGTTTAGAGAACAACTGAAGAGTGTGATCAGCAAACCTAAGGATCAACATTATTTCGAGGTGAGTTCGAATTAAGTCGGAATCAGCGTAGTAACACCGCGTCATAATCTGATTATTATTTCCGATATCGATTTTCCAAGTTCCTCAATCGTAATTTGAAATTCGAAAAACAGTTTCAAATCTAAACTAAGATTGTTCAATTCGCCTCAGGAGCCTTGTAAATAGTTATAGCTTAGATTAAGACCATATTTTGATTTAGATCACGATTGGGCCTCTGTTCGATTTCTACAGTGCAGTCGTTGAATCCAAATATGGCTCTTGTACTTAAGCCCAGTAATGCCTTAAATCTAAGACCATCTTAGTTCTATAACCAATCACAACCTTAGACCAGTCTAAGCTTAATTTACTTCAACAGTCAATCTTACAGTTTAAAATAAGTGTTAAGACTTAATTTAATACAACATTTCGACTAACTTCATAACGGATTGAGAAGGTCGTCTGCAGTAGTGATACAGATGGATCTTTCTTTTATCACAGGTAAAATTATGGGATTCATTCGCTAAATACTTCCCCGGTCTCGTCTCGTCGAAAGTCACGTGTCCAGACGTCCCCTTGGAAACGATTTACGGTTACGTTAAAGAGATGAACAACAATGCGCAGAAAATCGTTTTGAACACGACCGTACATACGCTCGAGGCGCCCACTGGCGGTGCCGAACAGAACGATGAAGTCGTGTTCCTATAAAATCGTACGAATTTCACGAGTGAAATCAATAAAATATCGATAATCAAAAATATCGAAAGATGCAAAAAATATCGAAATTTTCTAATTGATTGTGATTGGTTTGAATAGTTATAGTCGTCCTGGCCGCGGTGAAAGAGCCCACCAAATCCGACCTTATGCCCCCAGACCCTAACTAGCCCTTTAGTAGCCCCGACAAACCCGAGCCACTGCCGCGAGATGACCCGGCAAACCCGAGCAACTGCACTGAGATGACCCAGCAAACAAGAGCAACTGCACTGATGTGATCCGGCAAACCCGAGCTACTGCACTGAGATGACCCGGCAAACCCGAGCTACTGCACTGAGGTGGTCCGGCAAACCCGAGCAACTGCACTGAGGTGGTCCGGCAAACCCGAGCAACTGCACTGAGGTGGTCCGGCAAACCCGAGCCACTGCCCTAAAATGGAAATGAAATGCAAATCTGTAACTTATGTGAATTCAAGGGTGCACATGAACACCACAATCTGATTTCTTTATTCACATTCTTTTTAAAAAGATACTTTTCACACGCGGTACGAAGTTTGTAGGCACGCGGCGGGGTTCCTACTGAGTCGAGTCTGTCACAGGGATTTAGATTCTCAAAATCAAGCTCTAAAATCTAACTCAGAACGCACATTATGCCGAAAACACGGAAAACACCAGACAGAAATATGTATCCTTGCGTTTCACTGCATCGTTCAGGAGAATTCAGCAGACGATCGCTTTTTGAAGGCAGAAATTATGCAGATCTCGGGGAGGGGTGCATTCTGGGCCTGAAAATAGTGAAGGTTTTACAGCATTTCTGAGAAAGCTTGAATGGACCTGAGTCCTACTGGAACCAGGCGCAGACGCCATGGTGCTACACCAACTTCCGGCGGCAAAACATTGAACTAATATATTAACACTGTAAACCGCTTGAAATAAATAACGAGTATTTATCATATCTATTTTTGCAGATCAGGAATTCATTAATGCGTGTGTTATTTATGAAATTATGATTTTAATGTTTAGCCCCGATAATAACCAGCCCTCGTGGCGCAACGGATAGCGCGCTGGACTTCTAATTCAGAGGTTGTGGGTTCGAATCCCATCGAGGGTGTTCTTTTAGTTTTTCCCAATGCGACAAAGTAAGTGAAAATGTATATATAATTTAAGATAATGCGTATCGTACCCGCTCACTTCACCAGACTGCACCGATCGATCTTGTCACTATAAAAATTACAGCCATTACAGCCTATTACATATAATCATTTCCATGACGTCATAATACTTCAATTACATGGTTGTCACAAATATCTATTCGCAGTACAATTTGCCTCTGAAATTTGCTGTTACAATTTTTCTGTGAACCTACAGTCGATGTGAAGTTGTTCTCAACGATGAACGCGTCATTAGATTTGATCTTAAATGCAACTGATATGACGACCACTGCGAGAGGAGCGTTTAAACCTCATCCTAAGTGTAAATATATTCATCACGCAGATTACAAACCGTTACATTTTAATCTCTATATACAGCTCATGAATTATATTGTGTTCAGTTTCGCGGTTCTCGGCGTATTTGCAAATTTACTATGTTTTATAATTCTCAGTACAGAACGTTCGACTAACACGAGTATATTCTATTTGAGATGTTTGGCCGTTACTGATCTGTTTACATGTTTATCTTATATCGTATTTGACTTTCACTATCAACTCTATACTCGCACGCTGCTATTGGATATGACCGATGAAATGAACCACGCTATGCAGCGCCTTTATTCGTACACAAGATATCTCATTCTGTCATTTTCGAAGATCGGGGATATCGTTATATTGTTGATATCAGTAGATAGATATATCGTTGTTTGTTGGCCTCTGAAATCAGTAAGAATTATCAACAAAGAGAAAAGCTACATTTACATTATTTGTATCGTTTTACTGATTGTGTCTGATCAGATTCCAAATCTGTTTAGATATACAACTCGCATTTCGCGTAACGCCTGTAGAGGTCATATAGTGTGGAATCAAAAGTTAACTTCATTTTCTAGAAATATTTATCTGAAATATTACCAGGTTTTTGTGCGCGCTCCAATATTTACCATAATCCCGACAGTGATAGTGATTCTGATAACTATCCGATTGATTTTCACGTTGAGACGCGCAGGAGCAGCGAGAAAAACAATGTCTACAAATAATCAAACTTCTAACAGCAGCAGCCGCAGCAGCAGCAGCAGCAGCAGTGAGCGTAGTTTAACTCTGACATTAGTTGTCATTTCTTGTTTATATCTTATAAAAAACTCATTTGCTTTATACGGCAGCTTAACAATTTGGATTGAAGTCATCAAGAATGAAAGATTCCGGCGAAATCAGTATAGATATTTTGTACAGGCACTTATAAGAATGTTGGTAACATCTTGTAATTTCTTTATTTACTGCGCCTCAAGACTTCAATTTAGAAACCAACTTAAATTAATGTTTACTTGTACTCAGTAGACTTTAAAATCTGCAGTCTACTGTGGCAATCGAGGGGACTGTTCGCGGAAATAGAGGATCCACCAGGTGTCGCTAGTGAGAAATAGGACAGAGATCTGCAAGTTTCTTTATGCACCATTTTTTTCAAAAAAAAATACTTTAAACAAGATAACAAATGGGATGAGGTTTTGAAACAGGCGGCGGAGTTCATACTGAACTGGATGGCGCATCCTCGTCAGTTACATAATGATAACATAATGTAAATTAACTATTTCACCTCCAATATATAAATCTATATCATTACCGTGAACCTACCAAACTCTTGGTCCACCTGCAGGTCTTAGTGACAACTGCTGTTGTGCTGGTTCTAAATGATAATAATGATCATATTTTATTCTATTATCAATAAAGAATTTACGGAAAGAATAACATACACTACATGGATGGTATCGGTAAATTCTGGTTAAGTCATAACCGATTACCAAATCTTCACTGAGATCCTTAGTGTCAGCGGTTATATCGCTATCGCGACCCCTTATGGTTCACGCGAGCTCTTAGTACACGTAGCATACACGGAGCTGCGCGAACTGGCCACTCTCAGGACTGGGTGAAACTAAATCATAAGCGAGTCATTTGGCACATTTTTCAAAACCAACCAGAAGAAAAAGAAATGTTTTACCAACTTAGTCAAGTCAGGCGAGACATTCGCACTTTCCCGATATCAATTCTTAATAATAGACCATGGTGTCTACTTTACCTTTAGAACATTTAGAAATGTTTATATCTTTTTGTAAATTCTACATTAGATTTTAAGTTCGTTTCAAATGAACTAATAATGCACCGTATTTTAACACTCCTCTGGACAATTAGAGTGAAAGAAGTTTTAATTCTCGTTTATATTCTATTCTCAAGCAGTTTATATCGTTACCGATTTTTATCATTCAGAATTGTCGCAGGATATAGCCAAACGGGGTATCCGGTGTATGTGCGATTCAGGCAAAGTTAGCGTTGCCCTAAAGGATACAGCCGATGTGCTGAACCAGGATGGTTCAATCCTACTTTGTGTTGCTACAAATGATGATTGTATATCGAGCCAATAATTCGACACTGTATGAGATGAATAAATAAATATATAAATCTATTCATGCAGTTAAACTTCAGTTTGTTTTCGTCACTGATTTTGCGGGTTGAGATACGTTGTTATTGTAAGTATTCGGAGGACTGATCGACGCTCACATCACATTGCTGCATTAATATCATCTGTGATACGATCGAACAACTTCTGTAACCATCTGTAACCGGCAGGGTCACCTTCGGTTATCTAAGTAATTCGACTATAGTCGAACTAAACGAAACCGAATGTCCGCGTTAGTCTGGAACTATATTCCGGGAACGAAATCAAGCGCATTCGGTTTTTAGTTCCGACCACTAGTCTAGATATGACAACCGAATTTGGCCATGGTTGTTGTATCGGCAGGCTGGACCAACTTCGGTGTTCGTGGCTAGTCGACTAGTGGTCGGAACACAGATCGGGTCGTACAAGTGTCGTGGGTCGGACATACAGCGACCGCGCTCAATCGGCCGTGGTCGACCATTTCTGGACCATAGTTCCGACTAATTGACATTCGGTTTCGTTTAGTTCGACTACAGTTGAGACAAACTCCGATAACCGAAGTTCGCTCGGTCGGGTGCCGGGGTTCTGCTGGTGGCAAGCGAGGATGCTCGATGTAAGTCCTCGGACCGAGATTTAGCTTACATCCAACAAGCCGTGACCGAGATTTAGTTGCAGCCGAGCTTAAGGCAATTTCAGAGGGTTCAAATTCAGGTTGGAATAATGACGTTTCACGGGATACCGGAATTGATGCCATCTGGGGAATTCCTCTAGCGATATCGGTGAATTTAACAGTGACGTGTTGTTTGTTTATTCACTGTTTTTAAGGTAAATTGTTTAATATTGTAGTTTTTCAGTTCAGTAGTTGATATTTAAGGTAAAAAGGGGAATTAAGGTTAATCTCGCTGAGCCCTGGGGCTCGGGCGCTCACACAGCAGGAAGATTACAGTTTGGGGCCGGGACGACGGGGTCTAAAACTATCGTGAATCGATGACTTGGCAAAAGTGAAGTCAGTTTTCTGGAGTCTCGTCTTATATTGAACCCGTGGTTAGCCGTAGTAAGTAAGACGCATGCACATTAGTTACCAGTATTGGAAGTAAAACCCGCATTTATTGCCATCACACACAGGGGTTTGGCGATGAGCTTGGATTTAATCACGGGTTTGGCGATGAGCTTGGATTTAATCACAGGGGTTTGGCGATGAGCTTGGATTTAATCACAGGGGTTTGGCGATGAGCTTGGATTTAATCACGGGTTTGGCGATGAGCTTGGATTTAATCACAGGGGTTTGGCGATGAGCTTGGATTTAATCACAGGGGTTTGGCGATGTGCTTGGATTTAATCACAGGGGTTTGGCGATGAGCTTGGATTTAATCACAGGGGTTTGGCGATGAGCTTGGATTTAATCACAGGGGTTTGGCGATGTGCTTGGATTTAATCACAGGGGTTTGGCGATGAGCTTGGATTTAATCACAGGGGTTTGGCGATGAGCTTGGATTTAATCACAGGGGTTTGGCGATGTGCTTGGATTTAATCACAGGGGTTTGGCGATGAGCTTGGATTTAATCACAGGGGTTTGGCGATGAGCTTGGATTTAATCACAGGGGTTTGGCGATGTGCTTGGATTTAATCACAGGGGTTTGGCGATGAGCTTGGATTTAATCACAGGGGTTTGGCGATGAGCTTGGATTTAATCACAGGGGTTTGGCGATGTGCTTGGATTTAATCACAGGGGTTTGGCGATGAGCTTGGATTTAATCACAGGGGTTTGGCGATGAGCTTGGATTTAATCACAGGGGTTTGGCGATGAGCTTGGATTTAATCACAGGGGTTTGGCGATGAGCTTGGATTTAATCACAGGGGTTTGGCGATGAGCTTGGATTTAATTTCCGGGTTGTTGATAATCTCGCGAGAGTGGCGTTAAATATGAACTGCGAATAAATTCAAAATATCACGGAAATACCTTGTGTTTATATTGTTTATTTATCCGCTATAAAGTTCTGATAAACAATTGGTCGTTAAGAATCAGTATCCGACGGTCGTGATGCTTTACTATATAAAATCACAAGGGATGAAACGCAGTTCAAGTCGAATAACCGAACAAAAAATATCTCGCAGTAGTCCTGCAGTGCTTTACCTACTGAGCCACAATGCAACCGTAGGTTCACCCTATTGACCCTATTCCAGCACTGATCCGTATGTCCGGGTAGGGTAGGGGCATCTCAATGAACCTCTCTTCATCTCTGTATATTTGTTGTATATTTTATAGATAAAATGAAGTGGTTTGAAGGATCAATTCCGGACGCAATTCAGACAGCGAGACAAAAACATGCTTTATTTATAGTCTATATATCAGGTACTAGTTCCCCCCTCTACCCCCCTATCACCCCTCCACCCCTATATGGAACAGCTAACTGACTGGCGGTATTATTGTATTTGTCACAGGTGAAGATGATTTGTCTAAAAACATGGATGAAACTTGGGAAGATGAAACAGTGACAAAAATAGCAACGGATTCTAATTGTGTCGCGTTAAAACTAAAAGCTAGTAGGTGAGTTGAATAACCTCCATCCCCTCCCTTCATCCCCCCCTTCATCCCTCCCCTCATCCCTCCCTCCCCTCCCTCCCCCTGAAATACCTGTGAGTTGAATAGGTAGCCTCCCTTATTCCCCCCTCCCTCCCCCTGAAATACCTGTGAATTGAATAGCTAGCCTCCCTTATTCCCCCCTCCCTCCCCTCAATTACCTGTGAGTTGAGTAAGTCCAATGAATAGGCCTCTAGTGTAGTCTCCCCTCCCTTCCTCCCTTCCTCCCTCTCTCCCTCTCCTTTTCCTTCTCTTCTTCTTCCCTCTCTCCCTCTCCTTCCTCCCTCTCCCTCTCCTTCCTCCCTCTCTCCCTCTCCTTCCTCCCTCTCCTTCCTCCCTCTCCTTCCTCCCTCTCTCTCTCTCCTTTTCCTTCTCTTCTCCTTCCTCCCTCTCTCTCTCTCCTTCCTCCCTCTCCCTCTCCTTCCTCCCTCTCTCCCTCTTCCTCTCGTGAATTACCTGTGAGTTGAATAGCTAGCCTCCCTCCTCTTGAAATATCTGTGTGAAGTCTAAGCAGACTTGTTACCTTGTGTTGAATATTGAAATGTATTTTGTTTTGTTTTTCAGTCAGGCTTGTGTTCAATTTTCAGAAATTTGTATCCTTTATTTAAAACTCACAGAACAATCAATAAGAGCTGCTTATTGAAAGCCCCTCCCCCTTTTACGTGTTCACCTGTCAATCACTCACACACAAGGTTGTTTCTCATAACTGAATAATTAATTAGATCATGTGATCTGCGTGCCGAGTACTTATTTCATCGGGGATGATGGAAAACCGTTAGAAATAACGGGCGGACCTCAAACGCCTCCGCAGTTTACTCATACCCTCGAGTCCGTCGTTCTACGACATCGGTCAACACCAGAGGGCGCTACAGCGTCGTCATCATCAGCGGAAACCAATGAGAATGCAGCAACCGTATCCAAGGAAGAGAAAGTCCAGAGAGCGCAAGAATTACTGAACCAGAAACGACTTGAAAAATCTGAAAAAGAGGAGAAGGTAAGATCAGAACCCGGATCGGTTACAGGTGTAACGAACCCGGATCGGTATCAGGTGTAACGAACCCCGATCGGTTACAGGTGTAACGAACCAGGATCGGTAACAGGTGTAACGAACCCCGATCGGTTACAGGTGTAACGAACCCGGATCGGTAACAGGTGTAACGAACCCCGATCGGTTACAGGTGTAACGAACCCGGATCGGTAACAGGTGTAACGAACCCCGATCGGTTACAGGTGTAACGAACCCGGATCGGTTACAGGTGTAACGAACCCGGATCGGTTACAGCTGTAACGAACCCCGATCGGTTACAGGTGTAACGAACCCCGATCGGTTACAGGTGTAACGAACCGGTTACAGCTGTAACGAACCCGGATCGGTTACAGGTGTAACGAACCCTGGAATTTAAATTGTAGGAAAAGTTGGAAAAGGAAAAAGAAAGAATTGAAGTCGGGAAACAAATGACGAAATTCAAACAGTGGAAAGAAGAGAAAAACGCAGAGGAAATAAAGGATCAAATAAAGAAGGATAAATTAGAGGCGAAACAAGCACGAGAAAGAGTTCGCGCTCAAATTGAACAAGATCGGTAAGATTTTAGATTTACTACTCTAAGTCATAAGTCATTATTTGTATAAGTCATAAGTCAATTTTATGATTGTCCAAGCTAGGACAGTTTGTGACTCCGAGTTGTGACTTGTAAATCACTCGGATAGTTAGTCTGGTCACCGCTCACCGGACTTCATTGTCGTCGTCGTCATGGTAATAATGAATTGTTTAATTAAAGAGCCGATCGCGCAGCTCGTTATAATCGTGAGAAATCGGAAAAAGAAACGTTAAAACAAGAAAAACTGAACGAGAAATTGAGGCAAGAACAAGAAACGGCGGCAGTGAATGCAGCTCAGAAGAGGTATAACTCTCTCCTACAACGTCACCTTCGAGTCAGATTCATCGATAACATTAACTACTGTTTGTATTGTTGTTTAAAATTAGTCTGGTTGCTAGGATACAGTTTCGTTTACCGGATGGTTCGTCTGTGACGCAGCATTTTCCGTCGGATGATTCATTATCAACGGCTAGACTGTTTATATCACAGGTAATCAGAACCGCTGGTAGGGGGAGGGGAGGAGGTGGGGAGGGGGAGGAGGGGTGAGACGGGAGCTAGACTGTTTATATCACAGGTAATCAGAACCGCTGGTAGGGGGAGGGGAGGAGGTGGGGAGGGGGAGGAGGGGTGAGAGGGGAGCTAGACTGTTTATATCGCAGGTAATCAGAACCGCTGGTAGGGGGAGGGGAGGAGGTGGGGAGGGGGAGGAGGTGGGGAGGGGGTGAGAGGGGAGCTAGACTGTTTATATCGCAGGTAATCAGAACCGCTGGTAGGGGGAGGGGAGGAGGTGGGGAGGGGGAGGAGGTGGGGAGGGGGAGGAGGTGGGGAGGGGGTGAGAGGGGAGCTAGACTGTTTATATCGCAGGTAATCAGTACCGCTGGTAGGGGGAGGGGAGGAGGTGGGGAGGGGGAGGAGGGGTGAGATGTGAGGAGATATGAAAGGGAAGGTGAGAGACTCGGTTCTAATGTATTGTATTGTATCATTTCTAGCGTATTGGTGTATCGAATGTATCGTTAAGTACAATGTTTCCCAGACGAACGTTTACGGATGACGAAATGAGCGATACATTTCGCAATCTCGGACTAGCTCCGTCTGCTGCTATTATTGTGATACCGGTGAGTACCACCAGGTGGAGCTGCTCTCTGACTAGCTCCGTCTGCTGCTATTATTGTGATACCGGTGAGTACCACCAGGTGGAGCTGCTCTCGGACTAGCTCCGTCTGCTGCTATTATTGTGATACCAGTGAGTACCACCAGGTGGAGCTGCTCTCTGACTTATTATTGATTATATTTCAGTCATCTAGTGCTGTAAGTCGACCATCAGGGGGCGCCGCTAGTATCGTAACGATGATTCTTGCTCCGTTTATTGCTATTTGGACATTCCTGTATTCATTACTGTTCGGTCGTCAGCATTCACCTGTCAATCAACCGGGATCATCATCAGTAGCCACGCCTCCTCCATCCACTGACACTACCGCTACTGGGTACGTATCTCCCATAGTAACCATCAATCGACCTGTTGACGACCCGTTGTATTGTTGTGATGTATTGTTTCAGCGGTGTTCGACGTCGTCAAGGGAGATTACACGATTTACGTCCGGATGGAGATGACAACGCCACCTGGAATGGCAATTCTACGCAACAGATGTAAACGGTGCTGCCCTCAAGGGGTTTGTGTTTGAACACTAGATGTCGCCGGTGTCTGTGTGTTAGTTAAACTAACTGACACTAGGTGTCGCCGGTGTTTCTGTTTTTATTGTTAAATTATTTACCTGCATAAATAATGATTTTCGTCAATTGTACAATAATAAAAACTTGTAGCTTTTTGTTTGGTGTGGAATAAAATTTTATCACTAACAAAAAAAAATTGTTTTAGATTTTAGATTAGGGTTTGCATCGACACCCACTTACCAGGGTTCAATTCTACTAGGATTCAATTCCTGATGTTGCTGAATAGAGGATGTACAGGGTTGTCCCGGGTTCGATCCCAGTAATTACTGACACTGATTCAGAGTGGTCCTGATGCTGAATAGAGGATGTACAGGGGTGTCCCGGGTTCGATCCCAGTAATTACTGAAACTGATTCAGAGTGGTCCTGATGCTGAATAAAGGATGTACAGGGGTGTCCCGGGTTCGAACCCGGTAATTACTGATACTGACCTGTTTCGGAGTTGTACTGATGCTGAATAGAGGATTACAGGGGTATCCCGGGTTCGAACCCAAATTACTTATCAACTGACAAAATTGAGACGTGCTGCCCACTACACCGTCCGGTGCTGCCGCTATGCTCAACATTAGCGGATGTTTCATACACTAACGTCAATCGACTCTGGCAATCAAGGAGAGTCCACTGCCAGAGTCAGTTCGTGTTAGTTTATGCAAAATCCGCTAATGTCGATCATAGCGGCAGCACCGTACAGTACAGTTTATTGACACCGAATCAGTGTCGATCACTGGGCCCTGATACCGAATTGAGGATTTACAGGGGTCTCCTGGGTTCGTACCCAGTACAACCTGATATAGAGTTACAGTTAAGCCGCTACTGATTCAGAGTGCGGTCCCGATGCTGCTGAAGAGAGTATAAACAGGGGTGTCCCGGGTTCAAAACCGGTCCATTGCTGATTAGAGGAGGTACAGATTTACTGTATCCTAGCAACCATCAGTAATTACTGAAATGCCTCGAAACAAAGATAAAAACCAGAGATCCTCGATTATTTGATACCATTTTTATTCACTATCATAAAACACCATCGATCACGCTACAATTACCCACACGACCTTGAGCTATGTTCTATTGTCAGTCACCACTAAAGCACGGAGCAGAACATTACAATTACTAATCTGAAATTGATATATCACAGTTTACGCCCCATTCGTTTTGTCGCTTAAAGTCTGGAATAGATTATGGTAGTTTGCTAGGGAAAGCGATAGGCAGCTATATGGATAGCCTACAAGTGGATGGCCACACGGCAGACCCAGATAATGCACATATAAGTTTTGCATAAAGCTTTTACCAGATTTAAATCCACACCATCCATCTCACAGAACCAAAACCACTTGGAATCAAACCTATATTTGTGAATGTGTTCTGTTCGGGCGCTTGAAGGGTTCAGCTGCATCTGTGAGAACTGCGCAAATATAGATTTCAACAACATCAGAAAAACTAGATAATTTCCTATCGAAATCAACTAAGAATATAATGGGCGTATGAATATAGCGAAATACCTGCAGGACTGCGATCAATCTACAAACCCTTTTGGTTTACCCCAATCTACACAAACCCTTTTGGTTTACCCCAATCTACACAAACCCTTTTGGTTTACCCCAATCTACACAAACCCTTTTGGTTTACCCCAATCTACATAAACCCTATTGGTTTACCCCAATCTACAAACCCCATTGGTTTACCCCGATCTACAAACCCCATTGGTTTACCCCGATCTACAAACCCCATTGGTTTACCCCAATCTACAAACCCCATTGGTTTACCCCAATCTACAAACCCCATTGGTTTACCCCGATCTACAAACCCCATTGGTTTCCCCGATCTACAAACCCCATTATTAGGGTTATACGCATATGTTTCTCAGTGAATAATTTATTTGTTGGAAATAATGAAATGATAGAAATCTCTCAAGTTTCCTTTGTGTGAAATAACAATCTGTGAAAAATGCAATATCTTACGCAGGATGACGTCATTGGTGGCCCCAAGAACTGCATCGAGTAATCAAGAATTTGACTGATTGCAAAATGGCGCTATGATAATTTTGTTATTGCTTCATGCGATGTGATCCAAACTTGACAAATATCCCGAAAACCTATCGATTTAATCATTCAAATAGAAATTGAATAAACGCATAGTTGCATGATATTATATAGAAAATGCGAAATATATGAGACGTCTACAAACCGCACGGGGTACTCCGATTTACAAAAACCGCACGGGGTACTCCAATTTACTCAAGCCCATGTTGTCCTGGACCCCTATACGCAATATATCTCAGTGAATGATTTATTTGTTCGAAAACAATCGGGAAATAATGAAATAATGCGTTAGAAATCTCTCAAATAGAAACAGAGCATAGAATCATCTGAATGAACACAAATCCTCTCTCTATTGGAGAAATTATCCGTTTAGAAATCTCAACTAGAAACCTGTAGCACATCCAGAACAATAAATGCTAAACACCATTGGAGTATCCCGGATCTACGTAAACACCATTGCGGTATCCCGGATCTACGTAAACACCATTGGGGTATCCCGGATCTACGTAAACACCATTGCGGTATCCCGGATCTACGTAAACACCATTGGGGTACCCCGGATCTACGTAAACACTATTGGGGTATCCCGGATCTACGTAAACACCATTGGGGTATCCCGGATCTACGTAAACACCATTGGGGTATCCCGGATCTACGTAAACACCATTGGGGTATCCCGGATCTACGTAAACCCCATTGGGGTATCCCGGATCTACGTAAACACCATTGGGGTATCCCGGATCTACGTAAACCCCATTGGGGTATCCCGGATCTACGTAAACACCATTGGGGTATCCCGGATCTACGTAAACACCATTGGGGTATCCCGGATCTACGTAAACCCCATTGGGGTATCCCGGATCTACGTAAACACCATTGGGGTATCCCTGATCTACGTAAACCCCATTGGGGTATCCCGGATCTACGTAAACACCATTGGGGTATCCCGGATCTACGTAAACCCCATTGGGGTATCCCGGATCTACGTAAACACCATTGGGGTATCCCTGATCTACGTAAACACCATTGGGGTATCCCGGATCTACGTAAACACCATTGGGGTATCCCGGATCTACGTAAACACCATTGGGGTATCCCGGATCTACGTAAACCCCATTGGGGTATCCCGGATCTACGTAAACACCATTGGGGTATCCCGGATCTACGTAAACCCCATTGGGGTATCCCGGATCTACGTAAACACCATTGGGGTATCCCGGATCTACGTAAACCCCATTGGGGTATCCCGGATCTACGTAAACCCCATTGGGGTATCCCGGATCTACGTAAACACCATTGGGGTATCCCTGATCTACGTAAACACCATTGGGGTATCCCGGATCTACGTAAACACCATTGGGGTATCCCGGATCTACGTAAACACATTGGGGTATCCCAATCTATAAAACCCAATTTACCAGTCCATCACGATTGGTAAAACACAATATCCGTGTTGACGCGATGAGGAGAGAATCCCACAATGATAATAAAAAGTCCGAAAATGAAACTTCGAGATAGTAGTTTATTCAACGTTTCGACTATATCCTTCCTGAAGATGACTATTAGGATATAGTCGAAACGTTGAATAAACTACTATCTCGAAGTTTCATTTTCGGACTTTTTATTATCATTGTGGGATTCTCTCCTTACCAGTCCATGTTTTCCTGGACCCCTTATGAAACTGATGTACGCATTATCGAAGAAATACACAATTCGAATTTTCTATGATAAGATTCATCAATTTGAAACCACAAAGTTTCGGCTGTTGACTAACGCAGCCATCATCGGGTGGAATTTAGCCAACAACCGAAACGTTATTTGCAGTTTCAAATAAAAATGATAATTTAAAACATATAAAATTGGAATTGTGGGATTTGTTCGATAATCTGCAGTGTGCACGGATTTGAGTATTCGACTACTTTTATACACAATAAGCTCGAAAACAATCGAGAAATAATGAAATAATGCGATAGACTAATCTCTCAAATAGAAACAGAGCATAGAATCATCTGAATGCGACCAATAATCGTCATCGATTATTTCGTTTTATTGATTTCTTTTCGTTCGAATGCAATCTGAACAAAATGCGTGAAAACACATCACATCAGAACAATTAATCTTCAGTGAATTCCTCGTTCGAAGCAATCGAGAAATAATCCGTTAGAAATATCTCAAGTAGAAAGGTGCAGCGCGTCAGAAAATAGAAAATGACCTGAACAAATGAACGTATAACCAATAATCAGTGGAATCCATTGTTCGTTTTGTGTTCGAAAGCAATTGAGAAATAATCCGTTTAGAAATCTCAAGTAAAAGCCTGTAGCGCGTCGGGATAAAAGCGATTGTTTCTGAATGTTTCGATGTCCATTACAACTGGTTTCATATTCTGTGTGGTTCATACGAAGCTGATATCGTCATCTCCAAGTCATCATGAATAAAACACTATTTCTCGTTGCGTTGGGTATGTACACAGTTAGGGTAAGGGTTTATCTCAGAGGTATGGAGTTAGTAGGAGGGTCAGGGCTTAGGGGACTGAACCGAAGGTTTGGAGTCCCCCCACTAGTGCACGGGAAGCGGGTTATCCCTGTAAAAAAGTAGTAAGAGTTAATTGTTGTAGTGAGGCGGTCTACGGGACGTTGATGCCTCGGGGCGTGTTCGTGTCGAGTCGTCGTATCCAGTCTTGTTCGGCTGCTTCGCGGATCGGTCTCGTGGAACCTGGTAGGTGTTGGAGACCGTACACCCGAAAGTGTTCGCGGGTGCGGTAACTCCAATCACCGCGAGGCGTCTCCGGGGGGTTGGCGGTTAGGTCTCCTCTCACAAGAATATTTGAAAAAAAGGATCATTTTCTGAGCATCTTTATCGGGGTGGATCTGGGGAAATCCGCTAAATCCGCCCCTATTTATAGCGGTTCTGAGATCGACCACAGGTTCATGTGCCCTTTTCTATTTTCGTATAATGAAGTGTTGTTTGTGTTTCTAGCATTGTAGCACGCGCCGGGTTTAGTGCGGGTGGTTTTCCCTTGTAAAATAAAGAATTTTGACCATGGCTTTATATAAAAAAGGATATTTTGATGATTAAAAGGGGTCCGAGTCAAATACCTCCCCCCTCCCCCTCATAAATCCGCCCAAGCTCGCAGGGGTTCAGTGCATTAAGCGGGACATTCATTAAGGGTGCAGTCATTAAGGGGAGGCAGTCATTAAGGGGGCAGTCATTGAGGGGGTCAGTTATCTATTTTCGACAATATTAAGTTTATTTCTTAAGTAGTCAATAAAGTTTTTAGGTGAATTTGTTGAGGTCTTTTTATTCATAACTAATTTTCATAACTGTTTAGTTAATGCTAGTTTCTTTCTCTGTTGATATAGTGTTATCAGTGGTGATGAATGCTCATGGTTTTGACTGGCCCGGAGAGAGTGTGGTTAGAGAATCTTGTGAGAAAAATGTGTGCAACACAATTAACACCGATACGTGTGTGAAGGATTGCCTGTACGCGGTGAGAACTCATCACGAATGTCAAGGTCACGACACCACTGATAATATAGTCGGCTGTACCGGGTATATGATCGTTACAAGGTTGAACAATGTGAGGAATAAACTCAAAGCCGCATAAACAAAAATGATGTAAAGAAATTTCAGAAATAAAGATAACGATGAAAATTGAAATTATAGAAATTACTTCAATTTATTCTTTTAATGCTGCGGAGTTTACTATGACTAAGTATCAGTGATTACTGGGTTCGAACCCGGGACACCCGTGTACATCCTCTCTTCAACATCAGGACCACTCTGAATCAGTATCAGTGATTACTGGGTTCGAACCCGGGACACCCGTGTACATCCTCTCTTCAACATCAGGACCACTCTGAATCAGTATCAGTAATTACTGGATTCGAACCCAGGACACCCGTGTACATCCTCTCTTCAACATCAGGACCACTCTGAATCAGTATCAGTGATTACTGGGTTCGAACCCGGGACACCCCTGTACATCCTCTCTTCAACATCAGGACCACTCTGAATCAGTATCAGTAATTACTGGATTCGAACCCGGGACACTCTTGTACACACTCGCCACTGATCTAGTGTTAGTAAACCATGCTATACGGTGCTGCCGCTATGATCGACATTAGCGGATTTTGCATAAACTAACACGAACTGACTCTGGCAGTAGACTCTCCTTGATTCCCAGAGTCGATTCACGTTAGTGTATGAAAAATCCGCTTATGTTGAGCATAGCGGCAGCACCGGACGGTGTAGTGGGCAGCACGTCTCAATTTTCTCAGTTGATCAGAGGCGTTTTTACGAGCATCCGATTTTTGCGATCGATTTCGTGAACGATTTGCTCCGATCGTACGATCGAATCGAATGTTCGTAAAAATGACGATGGATTTGGCTAATCACATGACATAAATATGGCGACGTTGAGGAAAAAAATGTATGGTTTTGAACTACCCGGTGCCACCATCTTGGAAATCAAATCGCCAAATCGCTCGCCGAGCGAGTTGGTCGATTTCAAAAATCGATCGGAAAATCGTGTTCGTAAAAACGCCGATCGTGAAATCGATCGCAAAAATCGGTGCTCGTAAATGCGTTCCTACGATCGATCGCAAAAATCGGATGCTCGTAAAAACGCCTCAGCAATTTTGGTTCGAACCCGGGATACCCCTGTAATCCTCTATTCAGCATCAGGACCACTCTGAATCAGTATATCAGTAATTACCGGGTTCTAACCCGGGACACCCCTGTACATCCTCTATTCAGCATCAGGACCACTCCGAATCAGTGTCGGTAATTACTGGATTCGAACCCAGGACATTTGCTGTTATAACTACCTCTCATGAAAAAGAAAATACGTCAATTTTTCATCAAAATGAAGCGAATTTAATTAATCATTTATTTACTTAATTTTAGCCATTTTTAACATTTTAAGTGTTTGACACTTTTTTCTTACTCCTAATTAACACACAAATCTTTGAGACAACCCCATCCCCTCCCCTCAGAACCCTCTCTGGACAGGTGTCCTCTTTAGTTGACTGGTTCTCCAGTTTCTATGGGAACCAGTCTAGTTATCATAGTAACATAGATTAATAATATCGACAGAGTAAGATTTAATCCCGGATTAATGTTACTACTAATCTACACATATAATTGAGCCTTATACATGCGCACATGTCTCACACACATCAGAGTTTTATTGATTTATCAATTAATATTCATTAATTTGCATATAAATGCATGATAAAAATGGCCGACAGTTTCGCAAATGGCCGAAACTAAACTAAGCGCCAATGATAGGTGAATTCTCAGTGGTGCCATCTATCAGGTGAAACAAGAGTTTAAGCACAATTTAATAATATAACACAGGTACCACCAGGTGGCAGTAATTGTCACGTATTGTTGTATAACTAACAATCGAGAAACCGTAAATTACAACAATCACAGAGCAACAGTTGTTTCCACGGCGATCCGCACGCGGTTACCGTAGCAATTATGACTAGTCAACAGTCGATATCCGCAACAACCACTCGTGTCTCACAGACACCAGGTGGAGCTGCTGATTGTTGACACACCAGGTGGAGCTGCAGTCTGTCGACACCAGGTGGAGCCACAGTCTGATAAGAACTGGAAATCCTTGCGTTGTTTTAACTGGCCGATATCGATGATATCAGTCTCTGTTGACACCAGATGGAGCTGCAGTCTGTTGACACACCAGGTGGAGCTGCAGTCTGTCGACACCAAGTGGAGCCACAGTCTGATTAGAACTGGAAATCCTCGTGTTGTTTTAACTGGCCGATATCGATGATATCAGTCTCTGTTGACACCAGATGGAGCTGCAGTCTGTTGACACACCAGGTGGAGCTGCAGTCTGTCGATACCAAGTGGAGCCGCAGTCTGATTAGAACTGGAAATCCTCGTGTTGTTTTAACTGGCCGATATCGATGATATCAGTCTCTGTTGACACCAGATGGAGCTGCAGTCTGTTGACACACCAGGTGGAGCTGCAGTCTGTCGACACCAGGTGGAGCCACAGTCTGATTAGAACTGGAAATCCTCACGCTGTTTTAACTGGCCGATATCGATGATCTCATCAGGTTTGAAATGATGTAATGAAATACTAGATTTACAGATGATGAAATGAGGTTGATCGGGGCCCGGGCCCGGGTCCGTGTTTGATCCCATTATGCGATCGTCGTACAATGAGAAACGTCCTGTTGTTTTAGTTGCTAGGTGACACGGTGTTTTTACTCTGTGTTTCACAGCGCTCAGCTGCTGCTGCTGCTGTTGTTGCTGTTTTTCGTTGTTATTCTCTTTGTCTCGTAGTTCATCGTTGAGTAACAATGAAGTCTGTTCAGGTTGTTGTTGGCGCGGCGATGCGGCTGCCGCTGTTGCTGGGTTGCGGTGTTTTATAAGCGGGGCCGTCAGTTCGCAGTTCGATTGTTGTAATTTAGCGACGCCCACCTCAGCTATACCGAGCCGACCGTTGCTAGTAGCGACAGCCGGTGAATGTGTTTTAGATAACGGTAATAACGCCGGTCTGATTACGCAGCTCTGCTGTAACTGATCGTTCGGACTACTGGTAGGACTCGGACTACTGGTAGGACACACTACAGCCGAACCATTGAGAAGCCGAACCTGCGTTTGGATTAAAGGTTGTTTTTGATGTTGAAGTAAATTAGATTTAGAATAATCAGTTCCTAACTGGTTATGATAATGAGATTGACCGGTGGCTCCCTCTGGTGGCGCACGAGACTGATCAGTGGCTCCGCCTGGTTGTGCTTGAAACCGACCGGTGGCGCCACCTGGTGGTTGTTGAGACTGACCGATGGCTCCACCTGGTGGTTGTTGGGTGTGACCGTTGCTTCCGCCCGGTGGTTGTTGAGACTGACCGACGGCTCCCCCTGGTGCTAATTGAGACTGACCGGTGGCTCCACCTGGCGATGGTTTACAGTTTTTATCCGATATCAAACCGTTAAATGTTTTAGCAAACGGATTTAAAAATGAGAATTTAAAACCGTTCAGTTTATTAGTCGTCTGTTGTTGTCTGTGATTAGTTAGTTTAACACGAGCTGCGTTCACGTCAGATTTAGTTGCTCGGTAACCGTTACCGGGTCGATTAGATTGTTTAGGTCTAACGACCGGAGGGTCGGTGGATACTTGATTCTGTAAGAACGGAATCGGTCTCTGCGTCTGCTGATTTAATAAATCATTTTGAACGAGAGACGAGTCTAAATTATCGTTAGTCGTCGTCATAGCGACGTCCAATAAATCGTACCTCCGTTCGGCGTCTAACATTTCGACCCTAGTGGCGCCATCTATGAGTAAAACGTTACCTCGTACGGTAAGTTCCTCGTCGCTACGTTTGTGCGTGTTTAATTCCAGCGTAGGATTCTGTCCTTTATAATTAGATTGCACTACGGCGACCGTTGCCGCGGTGACCGGTGCGGTATTGTTACTACGGAGATCGGTTGACGGGTACGGTTCAGATGGTGATAGAGTTGTTTCAGCAGTAGACTCCGATACACTCTGTTCCGCGCCGAACGACCCCGGGTGGTGAATCTGATGTAAATCCATATATGGTCGATCGATGTTTGTATTTTTATCGAGATCTCGCGTCTGATTGGTCGGTACTAGATTACGAAACATGACACTATTATCGGGTAGTCCACTGTTACCGTAGGGGTGCGAGGTAGGCGTTGTACCTGTAATATAGAAAAATAGTACATTTACTGATCCGTGATTGGTCAACGCATGAAATACTGATCCGTGATTGGTCAACGCATGAAATACTGATCTGTGATTGGTCAACCCATGAAATACTGATCTGTGATTGGTCAACACATGAAATACTGCAGTGTGATTGGCTGATACACGAAATACTGCTGTGTGATTGGCTAATATTTACCTCTATATTTCACATCCCATAAAGTGCTAATCTCAATGAATCTTTCCTCTACGCAGAGAGCTGTTAATCTCGCTTCACCATCCTGATCCCAACAATCATCTATTGTCTCCTTTAGCAACCGTATCGCCTAGCAACACAATAATCATCACATTATTTGAAATGTTGAGTTGAAATTGTACGATTTGTACGAACCCTGGATCCAGTAACTGTGGAACCCTGGATCCAGTAACTGTGGAACCCTGGATCCAGTAACTGTGGAACCCTGGATCCAGTAACTGTGGAACCCTGGATCCAGTAACTGTGGAACCCTGGATCCAGTAACTGTGGAACCCTGGATCCAGTAACTGTGGAACCCTGGATCCAGTAACTGTGGAACTCTGGATCCAGTAACTGTGGAACTCTAAATCCAGTAACTGTGGAACTCTGGATCCAGTAACTGTGGAACTCTGGATCCAGTAACTGTGGAACTCTGGATCCAGTAACTGTGGAACTCTGGATCCAGTAACTGTGGAACTCTGGATCCAGTAACTGTGGAACTCTGGATCCAGTAACTGTGGAACTCTGGATCCAGTAACTGTGGAACCCTGGATCCAGTAACTGTGGAACTCTGGATCCAGTAACTGTGGAACTCTGGATCCAGTAAATGTGGAACTCTGGATCCAGTAACTGTGGAACCCTGGATCCAGTAACTGTGGAACTCTAAATCCAGTAACTGTGGAACTCTGGATCCAGTAACTGTGGAACTCTGGATCCAGTAACTGTGGAACTCTGGATCCAGTAACTGTGGAACTCTGGATCCAGTAACTGTGGAACTCTGGATCCAGTAACTGTGGAACTCTGGATCCAGTAACTGTGGAACTCTGGATCCAGTAACTGTGGAACTCTGGATCCAGTAACTGTGGAACTCTGGATCCAGTAACTGTGGAACTCTGGATCCAGTAACTGTGGAACTCTGGATCCAGTAACTGTGGAACCCTGGATCCAGTAACTGTGGATGATGAAGTGTGGATGATGGAATGTGGAACCTTACCTCGTTAGAATCCCTCCAAGCGGGTGGATAAAGAGGACGACGTTTATTACGCGAAACTAATAACTGCATTTCCTCCAGCGTTGGATGAGTTCCCAGTTCACTGTGGAACGGCGCTTCATATTCATTTACTGGTTGACCTACATTTATATAATAATTAACCAGTTGTTAACCAGTTGATCTACATTTATATATAATTAACCAGTCGATCTACATTTATATAATAAACCAGTTGTTAACCAGTTGATCTACATTGATGTATAATAAACCAGTTGTTAACCAGTTGACCTACATTTATATATAATTAACCAGTTGTTAACCCGTTGATCCCCATTTATATAATTAACCAGTTGATGTACATTTATATATAATTAACCAGTTGATCTACATTTATATAATCAACCAGTTGTTAACCAGTTGATGTACATTTATATAATTAACCAGTTGATCTACATTTATATAATTAACCAGTTGTTAACCAGTTGTTCTACATTTATATATAATTAACCACAGTTGATCTAGAACTTGTTAACTTATCGAGGCATTTACACACATTTCGGCCGGTTCTGATTGAAAGTAATCTGATTATACAATTCCTGAATCAATAGAGAGTATTCTGGTTGAAAAACCAACACCCCAGAACAGAACGCTTTTCCAGAATCAGAATTGTATTCCGGTTGAAATGAACGTAACCAGGACGAGAATTCAGGAATCGATAGAGCTTATTCCGGTTGAAATGAACGTAACCAGGGCGAGAATTCAGGAATCGGTAGAGCTTATTCCGGTTGAAATGAACGTAACTAGGGAGAGAATTCAGGAATCGGTAGAGCTTATTCCGGTTGAAATGAACGTAACTAGGGCGAGAATTCAGGAATCGGTAGAGCTTATTCCGGTTGTAATGAACGTAACCAGGGCGAGAATTCAGGAATCGGTAGAGCTTATTCCGGTTGAAATGAACGTAACCAGGGAGAGAATTCAGGAATCGGTAGAGCTTATTCCGGTTGAAATGAACGTAACCAGGGAGAGAATTCAGGAATCGGTAGAGCTTATTCCGGTTGAAATGAACGTAACCAGGGAGAGAATTCAGGAATCGGTAGAGCTTATTCCGGTTGAAATGAACGTAACCAGGGCGAGAATTCAGGAATCGGTAGAACTTATTCCGGTTGAAATGAACGTAACCAAGGCGAGAATTCAGGAATCGGTAGAGCTTATTCCGGTTGTAATGAATGTAACCAGGGCGAGAATTCAGGAATCGGTGGAGCTTATTCCGGTTGAAATGAACGTAACCAGGGCGAGAATTCAGGACTCGGTAGAGCTTATTCCGGTTGAAATGAACGAAACCAGGGCGAGAATTCAGGAATCGGTAGAGCTTATTCCGGTTGAAATGAACGTAACCAGGGCGAGAATTCAGGAATCGGTAGAGCTTATTCCGGTTGAAATGAACGTAACTAGGGAGAGAATTCAGGAATCGGTGGAGCTTATTCCGGTTGAAATGAACGTAACCAGGGCGAGAATTCAGGAATCGGTAGAACTTATTCCGGTTGAAATGAACGTAACCAAGGCGAGAATTCAGGAATCGGTAGAGCTTATTCCGGTTGTAATGAACGTAACCAGGGCGAGAATTCAGGAATCGGTGGAGCTTATTCCGGTTGAAATGAACGTAACCAGGGCGAGAATTCAGGACTCGGTAGAGCTTATTCCGGTTGAAATGAACGTAACCAGGGCGAGAATTCAGGAATCGGTAGAGCTTATTCCGGTTGAAATGAACGTAACCAGGGCGAGAATTCAGGAATCGGTGGAGCTTATTCCGGTTGAAATGAACGTAACCAGGGCGAGAATTCAGGAATCGGTGGAGCTTATTCCGGTTGAAATGAACGTAACCAGGGCGAGAATTCAGGAATCGGTAGAGCTTATTCTGGTTGAAAGCACCGGCCAGAATTCCGCAATTGAAAAGAAATCGATCGAAATCGGGAAAATAAATTACCTTGATATAAATCTACACATCTTGAACACACTTCCCACAGAACTAATCCTAATGCATAAATATCTATTTGTTTTAAAGATGCTTCGCAGTCTCTGAGATTGACAGCGCCATCTAGAACTTCAGGAGCCATATACCTCAACGTACCAACCTACAATCAATCAATCAATCAATCAATCATTAGAACAGTGGGGGTGTGGTTTTAGAGGTACTGGGTGTGGCTTAGATTGAGATTGACAGCACCATCTAAAACTTCAGGAGCCATATACCTCAACGTACCAACCTACAATCAATCAATCAATCAATCAATCAATCAATCAATCAATCATTAGAACAGTGGGGGTGTGGTTTTAGAGGTACTGGGTGTGGCTTAGATTGAGATTGACAGCACCATCTAAAACTTCAGGAGCCATATACCTCAATGTACCAACCTACAATCAATCAATCAATCAATCAATCAATCATTAGAACAGTGGGGGTGTGGTTTAGAGGGACACCAGAGGTGTGGTCTAGAGAAGAGATGGGTGGAGTTTAGAGAAGCGTTGGGGGCGTGGTTAACTTACATCAATCAATGAAGTTTGTTCAGTATTATCGTCGTGTCCCGTTCTGGATAAACGTGATCCGCTGATGCACATCGCGAAACCAAAATCAATTATTACGCAACTTAAATCCGGTTTTACTAAAATATTCCTCGAGTTTAAATCCCGGTGAGCGATTACCGGTTTAAATTTATCTGCAAAAATAGGATGAAAACGATTAGTACAATTAGTTCATTCTCTGATAAGGTTCCGGGTACCTGCGTTTACATCCTCACTTGCCAGGGGTCACCCCCGAACTCGCTTCCACAAGCGCCCCCTGGCTGCACCACGATGTATGTTTTCTTTATTGACTCTGGTCGGCTAGTAACCGACTCCAACTACTCGTGAGGTCAAGGGGTTCGGCGAACAGCTTTAGCGTTGTGGGTTCGAATCCCTTGACGGGTGAAGATGCTGCATGTAGTACTTACCTCCGATCAGCTGATCAGTATGCAAATGAGCTAAACCGTTAGCTATCGAGTGACACATCCTCTGGCAAGTGAGCCAGTCGACGGTGTTATTCTTCAAATACGAATTCAACGAACCGAGTTCTAAATAGGTTAAAACAATAACGAATTGTGATTCACCGTCTGGAGTGAAACGTTCCTCCGATCCGTAGAACTTCAATAAACTCTCGTGATTCATAAACGGTAGCGTGTAAACGGTTCGTTCGTTTACGTAATACTGTCTCTGAGCAGACGTAAATACCTTCACCGCTACCGTATGATCGAACAGCGCCCCCTGCCAGATATCGCCGAAACGACCCGATTGTAACAGTTTATCCAGTTTCAATCGACTCAACTCGTAACACGGACTCGGCGGGTCAAGGTCGTCGTCGTCGCTGCGCGTTCGCCGTAAAGGGTCAAGGTCGCATTTACGCCTGCTCAACCATAGGCGATAAAATAAATAAAGTAAAACTACGACGACCGTTACCCCGACGACGGACAACAGAGCGATTATGATCGTTTTCTCTCGGTAATTAGCGTGGTCCGGTAAGAATTGAGCTGAAATTTTCGAAAAGAAAATTATTTCATCAACACAACTTCAAAAACTGATTGTCCCGGAGAAGTGACTGCAGAATGACTGTGGGGGGGGGGGGGGTGGTTCCAGGTTGTAATGTAAGGGGGGGGGGGGGGGGTGGTTCCAGGTTGTAATGTAAGGGATGGCTCCAGGCTGTAAGGGATGGCTCCAGGTTGTAGGGGGTGGCTCCAGGCTGTAAGGGAATGCTCTAGGCTGTAAGGGATGGCTCCTAGCTGTACTTGATGGCTCCAGGCTGTAAGGGATGGCTCCAGGATGTAAGGGATGGCTCCAGACTGTAGGGGGTGGCTCCAGGCTGTAAGGGATGGCTCCTAGCTGTACTTGATGGCTCCAGGTTGAAAGAAATGGTTCCAGGTTTAATGGAGATGGCTTGAGGCTGTGAGGGATGTCTCCTGGCTGCTAGGGATAGCTCCAGGCTGTAGGGGGTGGCTCCAGGTTGTAAGGGATAGCTCCAGGTTGTAAGGGAAGGCTCCAGGCTGCTGTCTGATATCGATACTTACTAGCGGTAGATTTAGGTTTATGAGTTGGAGAGAACAGCGCTGGTTTATATACATCAGAGACGTGTGTATTACACAGAGTTGTATTACAACAACAGAATCTTGCATCCTCTTTACTATATGGCTTATCATTAACGCAACGGTTACTGCGACAATTCTGTTTATCGGGATGATCCCAGCAACCTACCAAATATAATACAACACTACAGTTACTAACAGTGGCGACACCTGATGGATGCCGATAGAACAATCACACAAACCTCTTTTGATCCAGATGATAGAATCGTTGTTGGCGCCTCCCAGTTTCCAGTACGAGAAACAAAAACTGTGTCCACTTTCACCGGTACAGTGAACAGTCTGTCCGTCGGGTAACACTTTACCGGTACTGGGTTCAGCTCCGAGACCCATTGTCGGGTTCACCACCGATCCATCTGAGCTCGTTTTAGCGCTTTCATAGAAACGACATACAGTCGACCTGACTCCTATAGGAACCACTGAAATATATAGAAATTACATCCATTTCAGGTATTTAGGCCTTCGCCCTTAGAGGTATTTACTTCATCGGCAGGAACCTGATGACGCCATGAGACTCTGCCACGTTCCTCCCTCGGCAGGGATTCGAACCTGATGACACCGTGAGACTCTGCCACGTTCCTCCCTCAGCGGCAGGGATTCGAACCTGATGACATCGCGAGACTCTATCACGTGTTCCTCCCTCGACAGGGATGGGAACCTGATGACATCGTGAGACTCTGCCACGTTCCTCCCTCAGCGGCAGGGATTTGAACCTGATGACATCGTGAGACTCTGCCACGTTCCTCCCTCAGCGGCAGGGATTGAACCTGATGACATCGTGAGACTCTGCCACGTTCCTCCCTAAGCGGCAGGGATTCGAACCTGATGACATCGTGAGACTCTGACACATTCCTCCCTCAGCGGCAGGGATTTCAACTTTATAAGACTCTGTCTCTCTGCTAGTAGAGGGGATGATGGCCTGAGCGGGGGGACAGTGGTGTAGGATCAGGTATTCTATGGTCTAAAGAACTGCTTATTGGACACACTTGACTGATCTCTGTCCAAGATGGAAGATCTCGATTGCGGCAACTAATCACAGCAACTTACCTGTCAAAACTAGAGCTATCCCCGTGAACCACAAACCACACCGAATATTCACTATCAAAACCATTGTCTATAGACTGTTCGGTAACTGCGTAAATCTATAATATCAGCAGGATCAACCCTGTAATCACCGCACCACGCACTGAGTACTCAGTCATTCTGACACACCAGAACCAGCAAAAAACAACATCCAACTTTCACTTGTCTTTAGACGCCGATTCCATATTTCACAGGGCCTCAACTCGACTGTCGACACGTCGGTTCAATAGAACTGCGCCTACTATATGAGATCTGTAATTGTTTCATTGTTCTACGCCGTTCTAGACGCATATTTTACTAGATTTGCAGCAATTTCCGTCAAAAATGAAGACACCTTCAATGTCTGATCATTGAGCTACTTCCATTATCGAAAAGGGGAGGTAGGTTTGACTTTGTAATCTTTGATTTACTTTCAAATCAACTTCATAGACTAATCCACTAATATTCCACCCTTAGTCTGCTATTTACTCAATTAAGTAAGTTTTGTGAAAATTTCGTCGTTTTCTGAGATGAGAAACTGCTTCCAGACTTAATTATTTACATTTTATCATTGAAGCCACTTTCCCTATTAAGGTCGAGTCTAATGTCTGGAGATGCCGTCGATCGTAGTTCGACGTGTCTGCCGTGAGAGGGAGTGCATAATCACCATAAAATAAAAAAAGGCATAAAAAATGTATGTGACTCGTTGTAAACGTCGTCGAATTGCTGCAAATATCCGAGTTAGATAACTCTTGAAAACAATTCCGATAAATGAAGTTTTAAATTCATTTATATTTCGCGTTTCGATGTTTTTCCTCCGTGTTGTACTCGCTAAAAGTGCAAAAACGCCTACGACTCATCCGCCATCTAACGTAATGCGATCGCATGAACTGACATTACTCCAGAGTTGATAAACAAACGATGTAAACGGTTTTTTCGGACTAAAAATAATAATTTTCATCTATCTTTCCTACACTGGTGATTATAAATGGTTATAATGAGTTAAAACAGTGCGTACGTGGCTTCACCGAAAACTCGCATGCCACAGGAAGAATCTATTTTATCTTGAAAATGAGGTTCGAATCCCATATATCATGCCTCGCTTCACTTTTTTTTCATGAATCTCTAAATTCTATTGATTTAGATGATGGAAGCTTTGGGGTCAGATTCCATTTCCGGAAAACGCCAAGAATAGTCCAATTAGTAATTATCTATAAACATGCATGTGGAGCTTGAAGTACTAAGTAGTTTAACAAGTTTCAGGTGATCCACATATAAATGCCCACATTAAGTAGCCCCTATTTGCAGTGCAGCTTAGTTTTAAGTTCCAGTTCCTGCTGGCAGCTAACAGTGTGCGGGCAACAGTTTAAAAACCAGGAGGGTCAATGAACAATCCAATACTAGGATCAGTCTTCGAGCTGAGTCCAGACTAGTCAGTAACCTGTCTGTGGTTTAGTTTCACAATCGGATATTTTAACAAACCACATATTTTGGTATATTGGTATAAGTCCATCCGATTATAAAAAGCTTACCAACGATTAGGTAACTAAGTAGGTCCAGACCTGTTTAGTGTGCGGCAACAGACAGCTCATAATAGGATTGATGGACAATTCAATAGGGTCAGCCTCAGAGCTGGGTCAAACTCCTGTTTCACAGTGGACTTCCGAGACCGTGGTCCAGTCTTGAGGTTAAATAAACAATCCTCAAGTCCAGTCTGGGATCTATAGTCAAGATTTAGCTGCTTACAGTATTCGAGAAAGAAATCCTTCCTTTGGTCCCTTCATGAAATCCAGTGAAGTCTCGAAGATAAATAACTCCAGAAGAAAGACGAAACAAACAAATGAATGTTTTACTATGGAATCACAACTTTATTTTGTTACAACTAAGAAATCGCTCTGCTCAGGCTGTACAATAACTCTAAACTATACCAGTAGATGGCGCTAGTGGTGGTGATCGGGTGATATTCAAGATTTTACACTCTTAACGACGACGCCGCTTCAATCAATAAATTAATTTAACATTTTTTTTTAACACTAGCACATTACAGAGATGTATTTAGTAATATGTACATGCATATATTTATGGTCCACAGTTTTCGTACCTAGACGTCCTGCTCCGCGAGCGGGCGACCGTCATTAAGAACAATAATTCTTGCTCACTTCGAAAGTTTTCGGAAATATATATTACCCAATGTAGTAACGTTAGTGGTCAATCAAATCTAAACTATCAAATCATTTCACAAACCTCGCAAAATACTTATTATTCATCTCTGCTTTAAAACAATTAATTAATGATGTTCGGCCTAAATTTTCGTCTAAACTTTTGACATAGTTTTTTGTTTTTTTACGTTTAATATCAAAAACGTGGTTATTTTTTTCTACGAGAAGAGCTCGACCCCGGTTTTACAACGCCCGACTCTTCAAACGCACAAAAAAAAAAAACCCAATAATAATAATCATTAATTTATACACAATATTATCAATTAATAGAATCGTTTGCTAGTTTTATTTTTTCGTTTAGGCTTCGAGCGTCGGATTAAAAAGCGAACAGAATCAAGAACGCCATCATTAGACAGAACAGACCCATAGCTTCGGACAGAGCAAACCCTAGAATAGCATACGAGAACAATTGTTGTTTTAACGACGGGTTTCTGGCGTAACCAATTACTAAATTACCGAATACACTTCCGATACCAGCTCCTGAAATATCATAATTAAAATACTGCGTTAGATGTTGACAGGGATGAGATGAAAGTATTTTGTCAGACAGTTTTCATTGAAATTTACGAGATAAATCAATCTTCAACCCCTTAAAAGGTTTTGGGCGGAAGTTCACAACCATTCACTTAGGGCTGTGAACGTTTTCATACATCCTTGATGTTCTTCATCCGCCAGACATCCAATAGATGTCGCTCAAGTCTCAATTTAAAACAACAGCAAGTGAAAAACGTGATAAATGCAATTTATCAAAACCATCGGAAAATTGAAACCGTTAAGGGCTGAACATAAGGTCTGTAGCAATCAGACTACAGAGACAAAAAGTCGGCACCTTTTCCTCCTAAAATTCCAAACAACTTTCTACAGATTGGTCTTGACAGAATTTTCGGGGATTTATTTTGAGACTGTTTAAGTCGCTGCCCAAATTCGAACCATGTAGAATGATAGCTAGTAAACGTACCTGAACCAGCTGCACCGACAGTAGCTGCACCAGCTCCGATGTATTTAGCTGCTTGATCGATATCACGCCTTACGGCTGATGTCTGTAGACTACGTATTTGTGAATTCAGAACGGACATTAAATTAACATTATTTAACGTGCACATTGTCGATACATTGTTAACAGCAGCAGCGGGACTCGTCACGGTTACCTAGAAAACACACAATATAATAACAAACTTTAGTTTACAATCGCTGATCAGGGTGTGACACTTTCCTGACTTGCGTATTCTTGGACTTCCAAGTGTATTCCATTTCCCAGACTTGATCTGCTAAGAGTTCGATCAATTAACCCAGTCCTTACACCAGATGGAAACTGAACTTGATTCTAGCTATCTCAACAAATTTCCACCAAGTTTAGATTTTCTTTTCAAACTATCTCCTGACTGTTTCCATTTCTAATACAGATAAGTGTCTAATGAACGCAGCATCTAGTGAGGTGGCGCTGAGCGTTACAGAATCTGGAGAATTGAATACTTACTGGTTGTTTACGGCTTGTAACCGCGGAGCTGATCGGACGAGTGACTGTAATCGCTCTCGACGCAACCTATAAATAATGAGAAATATATTTCACTATAGACAACGGCAGAATCAGTGAATTCTACTTACAGCATCTCCGCAGTGAGTGGGCTCAACCAGAACACCCCCCCCCTAAACAACACAGAACACACCTCTGCAGAATCAGAACTCCCTTTGGGACTTTACACACAGGCACTTGAATATGGACTATGATAATGGATAAATATTTGATAATTTACCAGCGATACGTTAATCCTACTTTAATAGATCCGCCATGTTTTATAATAAATTTACCCATGATGCAACGCGCGCCGGTCGTTTAGCTATACTATACAGAAAGGCTGGAAACGACCCTATCTCCGTAATGCTTAAATCTACCCGCAGTTATCGGGACAGCCGAACACTGCCGATGATTGCCGAAGTACGTCCTTAGTGTCAATTTTAACCCTGATATATAAGGAGCGCCCATAATTTCAATTGTAGATGATTTTTTTGGAAACATTGACACCGTTTTAGCTCCGTTAAAGATTTTAAATGGCAACAAAATTGATTTTTGAAAATTCACGATGCCTCTTCGGGATTGCTGTGACGTCATCTGTCCCGATAACTGCAGGTAGATTTAAGCATTATGGAGATAGGATCGTTTCCAGCCTTTCTGTATAGTATAGCTAAACGACTGGCGCTCGTTGCATCATGGGTAAATTTATTATAAAACATGGCGATCTATTAAAGTAGGATTAACGTATCGCTGGTAAATTATCAAATATTTATCCATTATCAAAGCCCACATTCAAGTGCCTGTGCTTTACAGCTCCTCGGTCCCCTCTGCATTGAGTGATAGTAACACATTAAGACAACATTTTGTTTAGTTACAATGCTTAAAACAACTTTGATAGAAGAGGTTTCAGCAGTAAAGCCCCCCCCCCCCGAACTCAGGAACTGAACTCATTTTGTACCCCTCGGCCTCCTCTGGTCCTGACTTAACTCCAATGATTTCCCAAATTGACATTTAATTACCAGTTAGTCAATAAACTGTCTAATTTAACTCAGGGAATACGTAACAAACTGAACATACGCCCCCGAGACTACTGTCAACGGGTCAAGGACGAATCAAGAGAAGAAATTGTTTCATGAATTTCAAGACATTATTTCCGAATAAAAGCGTAAACGACTTACCAGACTGCGTGTGATGGGTGTGAGGTATTTAGCGCAGGAATACATGATAGTAGATGATTTGATTGCTCCGACTGCGGGTGGGTTACAAGCCACTGAAATATACAGAATGACCTTCACTATTTATAATCGCCGACAATTTCCCTTCAAAATTAAGATTTATAAAACGAACTATTCTCATAAAATCAAAGAAAACGATATAATAAATCTTATCACAGATATTCACCTACAGATGATTAGTAGAAATGTGTTATTTGAACGGATTAGAGGAGTAATTTGAAAGCGACTGCCGGCTTACCTAAAATATCACCGATAGAGAGTCGAGATGCGCATGCGTCGTTACGAGCTGGTAATTACTGGTAGAGGGGTCGAGCAATAGGAGACACCCCTAAAACAAACCCTACAATTAGAAAATACATCCATATACCTACTTATAGACAGTAGGCATTAGGAACGGTAATTTACTCATTTCAAAAATTCTCATTAAAAAAAGAGAGATAATTAAACCGATCGGTAATTTCCGGTAGAGTTCGGAAAGCGCCCGAGGAAACCCGGAAGTAAAGATTTGGGGAGCCCCAGCCTCAGCCTCAGCAGCATCAGCAGCATCAAGAGAGGGCTGGATGACGACCCGAGGAGCATGGCTGTGTTTTTAATGAACACATGCAAGTTCAATAGTTGTGGGATGAATTTCTCGACTCTGGGTGACCTCATTCAGCATATTGAGGACACTCATATCGGTAAATATCAACACTCTCAGTTTGACAGGTGTCACTGTCAAAACTTTTAGATTTTGACAGTTGTTCAAATGTTCTAATTTTGTTGTTTGTTATTTAAGAGTCGGATCCACGAGTTATAGAGAAACAGGAATTACAGCAGCCTCCATCTCTTCCATTAAGTTATATACTCAGGTTATTTTGTGAGGCTGGTGGTACAAAACGCGTTGAGGCCGCCGCTGCCGTCAGTAATGAGTTGAAGAAACGACCACGAGGTGGCGCTGTCTCACCGGCTCGTAGCGTTACCCCGACCGGGAGCGAGCTGGACGACGATGATGTCGTTGCCGCCAGCGACGACGAGGATAGCGATGATTCTTGGACGACGCAAGAAGAATTTTCATCGGAAGTTATTCTCAGGTGGGTGTTTTAACCCTTGGCTCCGGACAAATGGCGTCAGTAAAATGCGAGGGTTTTTACAACTCCTCGATTCCTTTAACTCCTCGAGCTGCAGTTGCTCTAAAGTTGGTTAGAGTTTCTCAGTTGATAGCTGACATTGTGACAATTAGAAGTTCATTGTTGCTATTGGCCGGTTATCTTTAACCAACTTTTGAGCAACTGCAGCCCTTTAATGGAAAATGTTTTAAATGTGCTTGAAACTCCTTCAATTTGAGCAAAATGTCAGAATTCCTTCAATTTTTTAGAAATATACAATCAGACATGTTTGTAGTTGTATAGTAAACCACCTAAATCAGTACAGTTGAAACAAGGATCTTTTTGTTAGCCAATTAGGAGGTTACAGAATTAGAAACAGAGTTTAGTATAGTGGATAGAAATGTGCTCACAAAATCACCCAATAACCTACTGAGATAAACACTACCGATTAGGAGGAGTTTACTGACGTAATTCTGGGATATGATTAATTATTAATTATAGTATGATTATTATTATTATTAATCATAATAAGATCATTATTTTTATGATTATAATGAATTATAGTATGATTATTATAATTATTAATCATAATAAGATTATTATCATTTTTATGATTATTATAATTATCATGAATTATAGTTTGATTATCATTATCAATTGTAGTATAGTATCCTGATGATGATTATGATTATTATAATTAATTATAGTATGATTATTATTATTATTAATCATAATAAGATTATTATCATTTTTATGATTATTATAATTATCATGAATTATAGTTTGATTATCATTATCAATTGTAGTATAGTATCCTGATGATGATTATTATGATTATAATTAATTATAGTATGATGGCGAATATAAAAGATGTGAGCGATAAACCGTTTGCGTGTCCAGTTCCCGGTTGTAAGAAACGATATAAAAATGTGAATGGAATCAAATATCACGCGAGACACGGTCATCGTAAAGACGCACGATTCGTGTAAATATTCATAACCGTCATTCGTTCATTGTTTCGTCGTTTACCTCGTCGTTTCCATGGTGATTTATTTTACGTTTTCAGAGTGAAAAAAGCGTTCAAATGCAAATGCGGTAAAAGTTACCGGTCGGCTCAAGGTTTACGCAATCATCAACTGCTTTATCACCCGGTAACAACGCTTCTTAAAACAGCGACGACGCAACAATCAAATACAGCTACAACAACGCAAGCCGTTATCGCTACGGCAACCGTTTCTCAATTAGTAACGCAGCCGACGCTGGCGTTATCGATACCAGCCGTTTCCTGTATCACTCCGCTTCCTATTCCTCCGCAACCGCAAACACTCGTCACAACAATGGCAGCACCGCTTAGCGTAACCATGACTACCGACAATCACCCGTCGAATACGAAGAATACGACGACGACGATTAATCCGGGATTAGGGATTAATCCTGGATTAGGGATTAATCCGGTGGGGGGAGGAGTAGGAAACGTGAATAATATACAAGCTCACGTTCAGGCAGCACACGCACTAGCTCACGCACAGGCTCAGGCTAAACAGGTCGTACAGGCCATTCAAAACGCTACAAATAACGCTTTAACTACTACAGCGCCACCTACAATAACAAACCTCGTACAGTCAGTATCATCAGCTATAGAACAAATAGTAGCCGAATAGAGGGGGGTCTTACAGCGCCACCTACAATAACAAACCTAGTACAATCAGTATCATCAGCTATAGAACAAATAGTAGCCGAATAGAGGGGGGTATCGCAGCGCCCCCTACAATAATAAACCTAGTACAATCAGTATCATCAGCTATAGAACAAATAGTGGCCGAATAGAGGGGGGTCTTACAGCGCCCCCTACAATAACAAACCTAGTACAATCAGTATCATCAGCTATAGAACAAATTGTAGCCGAATAGAGTGGGGTCTCGCAGCGCCCCCTACAATAACAAACCTAGCACAATAGACACTGAGAGGAATCTGAGTAGAAAGGGTCCCGGGCCTTCCTGTGGAGTGTGCTGCCCCCTGTGAGCTAAATGAATAAGGTACAGACCTGTTTGTATTGTATGAACAGTTACAATGAGCTGATCAAACAGGGAACAATATTCACCAATAGGTGTCTCTGTCTAAGTGTTTATTACATGTTGTGTGTAAATTATTGATAGTCGCTGAAATATTACATTCATTGTTCTCACTTTCTGTTCTTACTGCTCCTTATTCAGCTGCTCCTACCCTTACTGCTCCTTATTCAGCTGCTCCTACCCTTACTGCACCTTATTCAGCTGCTCCTACCCTCACTGCACCTCTACCCTTACTGCTCCTTATTCAGCTGCTCCTACCCTTACTGCTCCTTATTCAGCTGCTCCTACCCTCACTGCTCCTTATTCAGCTGCTCCTACCCTTACTGCTCCTTATTCAGCTGCTCCTACCCTCACTGCTCCTTATTCAGCTGCTCCTACCCTTACTGCTCCTTATTCAGCTGCTCCTACCCTCACTGCTCCTTATTCAGCTGCTCCTACCCTCACTGCTCCTTATTCAGCTGCTCCTACCCTCACTGCACCTCTACCCTCACTGCTCCTTATTCAGCTGCTCCTACCCTCACTGCTCCTTATTCAGCTGCTCCTACCCTCACTGCACCTCTACCCTTACTGCACCTCTACCCTTACTGCACCTTATTCAGCTGCTCCTACCCTCACTGCACCTCTACCCTCACTGCACCTCTACCCTTACTGCACCTCTACCCTTACTGCACCTCTACCCTTACGCTCCTACCCTCACTGCTCCTTATTCAGCTGCTCCTACCCTCACTGCTCCTTATTCAGCTGCTCCTACCCTTACTGCTCCTTATTCAGCTGCTCCTACCCTCACTGCACCTCTACCCTTACTGCTCCTTATTCAGCTGCTCCTACCCTTACTGCACCTCTTCTCCTGTTGCTTGCTGCACCTCTACGCTTATTGCTCTACTTTTGTCTCAAGCTACACTTAGTTCCTGCTCCTCTCAAGCTAGACTTGCTCTTATTGAGCTGCTTCTGCTCCTGTGATTAGTGTTAATTTATTATCTATTGTGTCCTGTATTTATTGTATTGTAAATATTGCCTTATTTAATTGTTCAGTATTATTGTGTGTACACACCATGTATAAAACCAGAGTCAATGTGTCCCTTCCAGTCAACGCCACCTCTAGCCTGCTGCTGGTGGAACACTCAACTCAATTTGTCCGGCATGCAATATCGTGAGTTAGTATTAGTTCATACATTTTAAGGGTTTGAAAAAGTATTCCCACAAAACTGTTATCTCTGAGTTAAACAGTTATCTCTGAGTTAAACAGTTATCTCTGAGTTAAACATTTTTTTTAGTTAAACAGTGATCTCTGAGTTAACCCTTTCAGTGTGTCTACACTGCAGTGCGGTGTATTGATGTAATTAGTAATTATCTCTCTTGAAAAATGGCAGCACCTGTCAAACATTGTGAAATACTAGTAACTAACGATACACCGCGCCGTGGTGTAGACGCATTATAGTGATATTCCTGTCATTCAACACACTGGACTGGAATTTTTCAGAATTTTCAAATAATCTTCAGCACTATAGGGTATTTATTGAAAGGGTACAGTTATCTCTGATTTGAGGAGCTGTCTCTGAGATAGACGTCAGATAAATGTCAGGAGTGACTCAGGAGTGTCTCGGCGTGCATTCTCTCTTGTTTGACATTTTTGTGTTGTGTACATAAAACAAACATCAATTGCATTTATTGAATATAAACCGTTTTCTATGTTGCTTAAAACCAAATTAAGATTGTATATGTAGTGACGTGAGTGTGTATTATCAACGAGAATGAGGAGGGGGTTGATTTTATTTTTATTCGTGCTGGAGGAGGGGGGAAGGGGGTAAGTGTGCCTGTATTTGTGATTGTTGATGTTGTACTCAGATGTTGCTTTATATTGCATTATTTAATACACATGCCTAAAACAGTTCATCTATTGATACAGTGTAGAGTATAGTTTGAGGGGGGAGGGGGGTGAAAAGGGGAGGGAGAGTGAGGGGTTCAGAGAGGGCAGGGAGTGTGAGGGGTGTAAAAGGCTCGGATTTACTTAAAATTGATAGAAGAGTAAGAAATATTCTATTCATTATTTCAGTCATTTTGAGTTGGTCTTATGAAAAATAGTCAGAGTAAAAATTGAAAGCGAAACTTGTTTTTCTGAGAAGTCAAAGTTTCATTCAGAAGTATTAAATGTGTATAAATCAAATGCCAGT
Organism: Tubulanus polymorphus; assembly: GCF_964204645.1. Classification (NCBI taxonomy): domain Eukaryota; kingdom Metazoa; phylum Nemertea; class Palaeonemertea; order Tubulaniformes; family Tubulanidae; genus Tubulanus; species Tubulanus polymorphus. The sequence goes on from NC_134030.1 coordinate 377,351, forward strand.
CATAAACTTGTTACGGTTTTCTAAGTCGTAACTGTTTAAGTTTTACTTTTCATCATATTGTCATTGACTTAAATCCAAATGAAGATTGATTAAGTAAATTGGAAAAGAAATACAAATACAGACTCAAGAATATAGAGATGACTTCGGCAATGTGACAAGTCATCCAATTGACGACTTATAGCGAGTTTAACTTTGAAAACCAGTAATCAGTTTACACGTATATATATATATATATATATATATATATATATATATATATATATATATATATATATATATATATATATATATATATATATATATATATATATATATATAATATGTTAAGGTTATCATTTTGTCAAAGTGCATTTATTTAAGTACAGTCTATAGTCACGCAACTGTAGTCAGTTTATTAGGTTCCATAGGTCACTTCTATTTGACCTGTGCGTTTTGACTTTTGGAACTGGTCACCCGGCACCTCACAGTTCGGTAAAGAGATTAATACCAGACCGTAGAATTGAGTTCTACGGTTTATATTTTCAATCTAGGTTTGATTAATTAACACTTCAGTAATGAACGGATTTCATGTTGTACCAAGGTCGACAGTTACTGAAAAGTTGGTTCAAATACCAGTGGCTAGTTATCATAGTATCAATTAAAACTGTATTATTATCACGGTATTTATCCGCCGGTTAACTTGATAAGCCAACTTTCGAGTGACTGTAACCTCCTAGAACTGTGGAGTTTGATACTGAATTTCTTTTAGCATTATTGTGATATATTTATGATAATTTTATTATTTATTTAATGATAGATGGATTAGTAGTTGCCTGAAGTTGCTATCAGTCAATCGCTCACGTTGTTAGTATTTATTTTTTTTATAGTTTTTTCACTGTCTCTTTAGTTATTTATATTACTCAAGTCTCGTGTCCCATTCCGTAGTCTCTGAACAAACACAAACTGACGTCATGGACCAGTTTCATAGAAACATCCTTGAAGTTTGAAGTGACCAATAGCAATTAGGCCAAAAATGTGCGTGGAGCTTTTTTGTCAGTTTCACGAAAAAGTTTCAGCTTAAGTTTGAATTGTTGTTCTCATTCTGAAAAACATGAAGTTCAACCAAGGCCCAAAAAATTGATACCTTGTTTCTCGATTTCTATACTGATTTTAAAAGTTGACCCGGCCGTAAATTACTTTTTTTTAAATCATGGTCAAGCTAACAATAAAAGTCCCGGCAGTTATAGAAATGATCTCTGTAATGATCTATTTAAGTGCACTAAGTTAAATGACCTGCGGCCGATGAGGATAAACAAGGTATCATTTTTGTAAAGCCTTTAAATTTGAAATTAGTGACAAACTGGAACTGTGGACTGAAAATCAATCGCGTGTTGTAGAAAAATAGAACAAACTGCAATTATAAAACAGAATCCGAATTGTTGCCAATAATTTATGTATTTATTATCTGTATAATGATATGAAAATATCTGATGCGTGCAATGTGAGCTGGGAATGCATTAAAATAAACTCAGTCTGAAATAATAACAGTAGCGATCATCACTTATATTCCAGAATAGAGTGACTGGTGTTGTTAATTATCAGTACCAGCAAGTCAAGTGCTACTTTTTGGAAACAATTTCTGTGGCCCTAATAATTTGTGCTTACCTTTCTTCACTTACAAATGTGAAAAAGTGCTGAAAATTACAGCATTTGTAATGTGAGAATGATTAGTTGGAAGATCTACGTCTTGCCCCACTGCAAGGGATCAAGAGATGGCCAAAGCCTTTTACAGGTCCTTATAGCTCACAACCCATTGTTATGAGTCTTGACAGCCAACGCCAGAGCTAGTTTCGAACCCGGGACCTCTTGGTTCCCAGTCCTGCCACTCAACCCCGCTGGACCCAACAATCGGGAGATCAAATAATCTAGATCCAAGGTCACGGCTTGGCAGTTAACTTCTCATAGTACATGAGTGACATAAGTAAAATTAATTGGTCCCGTGGAATACGAGTAGTACAATTAATGATTTAATTCGTGGTCAGAAATCTTTGGAAATATAATTTAATTTGCTTTAAATTCCTTCTGTGGCATGTGGTTCTACCGCTTCACCGGATGCTAATACATTCGCTGAGCAAAATAGTTCTATTAAAAGTGGCTCGAACTTCGTTTATAAAAGCAAATTCCCCTTAGATAAAGCTTTTGCACTGATAAAAATATTTATTCAAAACAAACAAGTGTTGAGTGATCGATGAAATTTGACTGAGAAAAATATCAGTATTCCTCGCATGCCACAGTCGAATAACTAGCTGTGCTAGATCTTAACCGTTTGGTGCTGCCACTATGAATAACGATAGCGGGATTTCGGTAAACTAAAGTAAAAACAACAAACCAATGCCGGAACATAATATTTCTTTATTACGTACAATATAACGAACCAGCACCTAATTCTAATAAACAATGATACTTGAATTGTAAATGATATTCTAATATTTATTTAGGTAACCCCTGTATATCCCCTATAGAGCATCAGGACCACTCTGAATCAGTGTCAGTAATTACTGGGTTCGAACCTGGGACATCCCTGTACATCCTCTATTCAGTATCAGGACCACTCTGAATCATTTCAATAAGTCTATCAACTCTTATTCTCGAAATGGATATCATAGAATAAATGGAATTGTTGCTAGTCCAAATGATTCTATTTTTTTTAATGAGGCTTTCGTTTATTGACTCGTTTTGAAAATCAATTTAACTAAATCGTGTTAACGGATTCTGAATCCGTGGTTTATGGTGACAACTTTTGGTCGGGTATATTTGATACTGGTCAGGTATATTTGATATTGGTCAGGTATATTTGATACTGATCAGGTATATTTGATACTGGTCAGGTATATTTGATACTGGTCAGGTATATTTGATATTGGTCAGGTATATTTGATACTGGTCGGGTATATTTGATACTGGTCGGGTATATTTGATACTGGTCAGGTATATTTGATACTGGTCGGGTATATTTGATACTGGTCGGGTATATTTGATACTGGTCGGGTATATTTGATATTGGTCAGGTATATTTGATACTGGTCGGGTATATTTGATATTGGTCAGGTATATTTGATACTGGTCAGGTATATTTGATACTGGTCAGGTATATTTGATACTGGTCGGGTATATTTGATACTGGTCGGGTATATTTGATACTGGTCGGGTATATTTGATACTGGTCGGGTATATTTGATACTGGTCGGGTATATTTGATACTGGTCAGGTATATTTGATACTGGTCAGGTATATTTGATACTGGTCAGGTATATTTGATACTGGTCGGGTATATTTGATACTGGTCAGGTATATTTGATACTGGTCAGGTATATTTGATTCTGGTATATATTAGTTTTTACACCTCGCGTGTTACCACAGAGACCTGTATTCACGAAATTCAAACTTTGTGGTTCTACAGTTGTCTGTATATAAACTCTAGTCTAAAACTGCTGCGAATTTTCATATGAAACTTAGATTATTTCAGATGGATTTTTAGTAAACTCTCAGAGCGAATCGTGTGAGTAGTAATTTCAACAGAGCGCGTGAAATCTTCAGATGATTGTAGTGTGTTCTGTAGCAGGAGTTTGATGGAAGTATTTTGAAATCGTGGTTCCGCGGCTGTAACCCACAATTTGAGGGAAGCAGTCACTACACTGATTGTCGCGTCAAACTGTTCTGTTCTTGTCATGGACAATTTTACCGCTATCGTCACCACAACTCGAATATACCGCACCACTGTGAAGACACCGGGATATATCATAGCTTACAAGGGGTTTGCAAAGTTCAGTTTTTTATTTAGCAACACAATCAATTATCTCTTCTTACTTCCACCTGGAAGTGTGTTTAACTTTCTGACAATAATTCTACTGATAAAGTGTCGCAGATATCAGTCAGTTCGTTACACGTTCCCTTATCTCATAACTATCGCGTTTTCAGATCAACTTGTCGTCTTGTTTGAGTTACAGAAATTCCCTTTCCATTTGAGAGAGTTCGTTGTTTATCGTCTAGGATTTTATAGAGGATGTGGCAGTTATTTTCTATTAGCTAAAAACAGGAAACTATGTCCATCACTTTATTATTTCAACTACTACTTCCGTCATCTGCCCAATAAACTGTTTCCTTTGTGTTTGCTACGGAGACTATTTTACGACCAGGCAATATCTGTATCAAACTACATAGTTATAGTGATCGCTATCGAGAGATTTGTTTCTATTCGTTTTCCTTTCTTTCACATGAAACATTTCACCGTCACTCAGCGTAAAATTGTAGTAGTTTTTATCATCTTCTGGGCGTATTTTATGAACTTGGATTCAGCAATCATGCGCAGTCGTGTTAAATTCGTTAAAATTCATAGATACAACGAAACATACGACTCTTTTGTGTGTCGTCAGTCAATCGCTATAAGCCAGCCCCAGACACGAGCAATAGCAGTTGCGAAAACAATTTTACAAGATATATTTCCATCTGTAATGATTGTAATATTATCAGTGTTAACTGCTTCATTACGCAATAAGAGATCTGAGATGAGAGCGAAGAGAACAGATCGTCATCAATCTGCAGCCAGTAAAACTCTTGTAGTTATAGTTATGCTGTATATTTTACTAGTTTTACCGCATGCTGTAGTTAAAAGCATCTACTATCTACTACTGGCTTTAAACCAAGTGATTAAAAAAAATGATAAAAACATCACTGACCCTCATTTACGATACTTACTTTATGAAATTTGGATCGACTTACGATGGTTCCTGATACCATTTCGACAATTTGTGTACTGCGTGAATTTCTTTATCTACATCGGAACATTGAAAGTTTTCCGGAAAGAATTTATCAAACTATTTACTGATTGTTTTTGTTGTAAAATAAGGAACATAATCTGTCGTATAAACTTCAAAGAACCCGAATCTGTGTGATTCATTTTCATTTTCGAAATTCCTGAACCTGAATTTCATCAGTGAACTATTTATACAGGGGACTGAAATATTGATCACTCCACGTGACTCCTTTAAAGTTGGATTAAATTGTAGTCCATTAATTTCTACGGAAATTCAATGCTTTCGAAACTATAAATAGAATTAATGTTTATGTAGGTGATTTAATCTCCACAAATGTTTATTCCAACAATAGCCGTAAGGAGCTAAGCTGTGACGTCACTTCCCTGATATAAATACTCCACCGATTCCACTAACAGAAATCACTATCCGTGTATGATTTCCACCCATAGCCCCGATCACACGAGAGCATTTTTGGCCCGTGCCAAATTTGGCCCTGTTCAGACATGTGCCGAATGGGCCCGAGCCTATTTGGGCCAACCAAAAACGTCGGTCTAGGCCTTAAGTCATATTCTGCAGGAGAACAAGGAAATTGTATTTATAGTAAATACTCAGTAAATACTCAGTAAATGCTCAGTCCACAGAGACACAGTTCGTATTCGACTCGGAGGGGAGTGTAAGGGGGGGGGGCGCTGGGGTGTAAAATCTAGTCATTGCAGAGATGCAATTGAATCATTCAAATATGTTGTAAAACATTTTTACAAAAACAAATTCGTTCAAAGAAAGTAAAGTTATAAACATTTATGTACGGAGAGATAACGGTGAATTGTTGAGTTTTTTGTTGAGACGCAGAAACTCCTGCTATCCCATCAGCATTGTGGTATACAAGCACCACTTCAAGGACGGTGGGGGTAACGATTGTAGATCGGGCGCGATGTATGTCGTATGGTCGTTAAATATGTCTCATCGATCTAATAGTACTGACAGTAACTTCCTACAGGGCCCAGTTTCACAAACAAATTTAACCCAAATTTTAGGTGTAATTGCCGCCATTGGTTACTTCATGTTTTCAATGAGGACAACAATTCAAACTTAACCGTTTTTTTGGCTTAAACTATTTGGTGAAACTGCTCCCTGTTGTCTATGTACAGAAGGTTGAATCAATAAATACATAATCGGAAATAAGTAAATTTTCCAAATGCTGTTTGTTGCATTTCGCCTCTTGTGTCTCAATGGAACTTGAAGTGTATCAGTGCTGGTATATGTAATACTAGTATATATTAGTTTTCACGCCTCACATGTTACCACAGAGACCTGTATTCACGAAATTCAAACTTTATGGTTCTACAGTTGTCTGTATATAAACTCGAGTCTAAAACTGCTGCGAATTTTCATATGAAACTTAGATTATTTCAGATGGATTTTTAGTAAACTCTCAGAGCGAATCGTGTGAGTAGTAATTTCAACAGAGCGCGTAAAATGTTCAAATGATTATAGTGTGTTCTGTAGCAGGAGTTTGATGGAAGTATTTTGAAATCGTGGTACCACGGCTGTAACCCACAATGTGAGGGACGCAGTCACTACACAGATTGTCGCGTCAAACTGTTCTGTTCTTGTCATGGACAATTTTACCGCTATCGTCACTACAACTCGAATATACCGCACCACTGTGAAGACACCGGGATATATCTTAGCTTTCATAAGGTTTTCAGCCTTCAGTATTGTGTTTAGCCGAGACTTCAATTATCTCTTCTTACTTCCACCGGGAAGTGTGTTTAACTTTCTGACAATAATTTTACTGATTAAGTGTCGCAGATATCAGTCAGTTCGTTACACGTTCCCTTATCTGATAACTATCGCGTTTTCAGATCAATTTTTCGTCTTGTTTGAGTTACTGGCTTTCCCTTGGTATTTGAAAGACTTTGTAGTTTCTCGTCTAGGATTTTATAGAGCATGTCGCAGTAGATATCTGACATTCACTAAACACAGTAAACTATGTCCATCACTTTACTATTTCAATTACTATTTCAATTATCTGCCCAATAAACTGTTTCCTATGTGTTTGCTACGGAACCTATTTTACGACCAGGCAATATCTGTATCAAACTACACAGTTATAGTGATCGCTATCGAGAGATTTGTTTCTATTCGTTTTCCTTTCTTTCACATGAAACATTTCACCGTCACTCGCCGTAAAATTGCAGTAGTTTTTATCATCTTCTGGGCGTATTTTATGAACTTGGATTCAGCAATCATGCGCAGTCGTGTTGCTTTAGTTAAATTTCTTAGACTCAACGAAACATACGTCTATTTTTCGTGTTATCCGACAATCGCTTCAAGCCTGGCCCAGAGAGAAGCAATGACACTTGCAAAAAGAATTTTACGAGAGAAAGTTCCTTCTATAATGATTGTAATATTATCAGTGTTAACTGCTTCATTTCGCAATAAGAGATCTGAGATAAGAGCGAATCGTCATCAATCTTCAGCCAGTAAAACTCTTCTAGTTATAGTTATGGTGTATATTTTACTAGTTTTACCGCATGCTGTAGTTAAAACCATTCATGACGTAATAAACACCTTACAGCGGTCGTCTAAAGGAAGTAAAGGAAGATATATCTTTGCCCATTTAATAAACCCTTATTTACGATACCTTCTTAGTGGTATATGGATGCACTTAACATGGTTCCTGCAAACATTTCGACACTTTGTGTTCTGCGTGAATTTCTTTATCTACATTGGAACATTGAAAGTTTTCCGGAAAGAATTTATTAAACTATTTACTGATTGTTTTTGTTGTAAAATAAAATCTGTAATAAATAAAAAAATCTGACGGATAAAACGTCCCTTTTAAAGAACCCGGATTAAATTGTGGTCCGTACTTTTTTATTTGTTATTCCTCGAGGGGTTCCGAATTAAGGGCGCGAGTTCGATATTGCGGGTCTCATATCGGTCATATCGCTATTTATATCGTGAGTGGTTTACGTGTGAACGTGCTCTCTAATTCGGCACGGACCATAATTTGGCTCGAGTCTGATCCGCGCCAATTTGGCCCGGGCCCAATCGTGTCCGTTTGATCTTCGTTCATGATGACCGTAGATTTATTTGTAATATTTATATCACCATGACTGTATATATGCAGTATGAATAATATATAATTACAACATAAGTTACAAACATAAGCGTCTGAATGCTTGTAAAGCGGTGTACGGATTCGAGCACCCAGAATCTAACTACGTTAATGAAAACTAGATAAACTAGTCCTGTGATGACATATCAATGAAAATGAACTTGTTTTGACAATACATGGATTAGGATTAGGATTAGGATTAGGATTAGGATGAGGATTAGGATTAGGATTAGGATTTTACTTAAACTCCAACCATTTCTATGGTACATGGAGGGAGACTTATATGAAGTATACAATATTTACAATTAACAGAAAGTTTAAACTTGTTTTGATAAAATATAACAAAGTTATTAACAATATATACATACACTATTTACAACATACTAATTATTGAAGGGATCTATATACATCTAAGCCTTTTTTAATGAATTATACAAGGTGGATTGTAGGATTTTTTAGAATAACAAGATTGCCAAAAGAATTCAGATTCAAAATATTTTCACGGATTACATTCAGTAGGTTGCAGTTAAAAATAAAATGCAATTCATCACCTAAAACATTAAGCCGAACATAATCTATCATTTCTATCTAACGGAAGATTTGATAATTTATTTACAGGCAAAAGATAAGATCCAATTCTAAATTCGAATAAACTTATTACTAAATCTTCATCAAGTTCACTAATATATCTTTCTAATTTAATATCATTTTTGTATTGCCTGTAATTAATGTATGTCGGGCTAGCATCTATTGTGGAAATTGTATTTTGAAGGTGTTGATCACAAAGAATCCGTTTTATTCGCCTTGAGAAGGTCCTACTGTTCCCCATAAATTGTTGTGTCCAAATATGAGATAAACCGCAATCATCAAAGGTTTCTTAATGAATAATAACCAAGGACTCTTATGTCAGTAATTACTGGGTTCGAACCCGGGACACCCCTGTACATCCTCTATTCAGCATCAGTACCGCACTCTGAACCAGTATCAGTAATTACTGGGTTCGAACCCGGGACACCCCTGTACATCCTCTATTCAAAATAAGGACCACTCTGAATGAGTATCAGTAATTAATGGGATCGAACCCGGGCCATCCCTGTACATCCTCTATTCAGCATCAGGACCACTCTGAATCAGTGTCAGTAATTACTGGGTTCAAACCCGGGACACCCCTGTACATCCTCTATTCAGCATCAGGGCCACTCTGAATCAGTATCAGTAATTACTGTGTTCGAACCCGGGACACCCCTGTACATCCTCTATTCAACATCAGTACCACTCTGAATCAGTGTCAGTAATTACTGTGTTCGAACCCGGGACACCCCTGTACATCCTCTATTCAACATCAGTACCACTCTGAATCAGTGTCAGTAATTACTGTGTTCGAACCCGGGACACCCCTGTACATCCTCTATTCAGCATCAGTACCACTCTGAATCAGTGTCAGTTGCCTGACCTCTGAATGATTTAACTGATATTCTATTATCAGACAAAGCGAAGTTCTACAAGGCGATGTTTCGACTCATGAAATTCAATTTTGGAAATTTCTTTAAAAAAGAGAGGAAAAATCTGGACCATCAATATTCATCCGATATACGATTAGAGATTATCCGACTTACGACTTTACTGTATATTCCATTTAAACCAATCATTATCGTGGGATTCAAATCGATATTTACATCTGAGTCTGTGCTATATCACACTCTCAGCACATGTACTACTTATGAAACTTCGCGTTACTAAGGTGAACAATGATACATAGTTTCACCTACCCCCCCCCCCCTGTTTGAATACGTAAAACTATCCGGAGCCGAACCCCCGATAGAAAGAGGCATGAACTATTCCATCAAAACATGTCTGACCAAATAACGTGTAGACTGTGGATCGATTAGATATATTAACCGCACGGACTGCGCGCGTGACCCGTCATTTGAAAAAAATTTTACCATCTTGAAGTTTAATACGTTAATTTTCGAATTCATGTGGACTTCAAAACAATATTGAAACTAATCGTAAACGGTTTTGGCGCTCACTAATCCTCGACTGATGACCGAGCCTGTAATAGTTTCCAACCAGCTCGCCTGAAATTGGAATTTGTTATGCTGTAAAGGAGAAAGTTAGCGCACGAATCTACCACAGTCAGTCCGATACCCGTTTTCCCTACAACCAATCCGTATTTATATTTGTAGTTCACTTTTATGTAACCCCTACCAATGAATCGGTGAACAAGGAACACCGACTCACAAACGATGTAAACAGTCACAACAGTTATAACCATTCTCAACACTCTTTTCTCTATCGAACTCGATTCCGTTTGTTTTTCAGTTTTTTGCGCCGATTGCAGCATCTTACCACGTGACTTACGTTTGATAAGGAGATTCACGATTAAGGCCGTGTTTGTTATACAAAGGAATACCATCGGAATCAAAACCCCGAATATGAAATCCGGCCCGTTAACGGTCGTCTCGATCCATTCCAGAAGCACTGAGAGTAATTCCTGGAAATGCCAGAGTGGAATATTTTTGTGCATACTTATTGTCGGTCCCGATTCACCGCATGGTTTTGCAAAAAAGAAAGGCGATCTGGGGACGAGTTGAGGAAAGTACATGGCTACTGAACCGAGGTGTATAATCACTAACCACGAGTTGACGACTTTGCTCGTCCAAAAAACACGTGATTTCAAAGGAAACAATACAATAACACACCTCTCAAAACTCAACAAGAAAACACACCAGTTGCGAGTGAGCAAGAATATGTAATAACATCCGTGAGAAACTTTAACAAATGCTCTCCCGAAATGCCAGTCATCCACACGAAAAACAATATCTCCCAGAAGTCGGTAAACATGAATAGTCCTCAGCGGGTACATGACAAATACAGACAACGAGTACAGAACATCATTGACCGCTACCGCTTTTACTAAGTAATAAGAACGACTTTTCATCGTGTTCAAAATTACGAAGGTAAAGCTGTTGAATATTATACTGAAAATCGTTGCCGGTCCGAAGAAATAGATGTACACAAATACGCTGAACTTAAAATCCCATCTGATCTCTCTCTGTTTCCACTTTTCGCAATCAGTCAACTCAACGACTGCACCGGTCGTGTTTAACATTGTGTGTTCAGCGATCCTCTACGAGTTGAAGAGGGAGAGAGAGAATGGCTGTTATATCAACGTTTTGACGCCATCCACAGTACGTACCAATTACCATATACAACGAGTCGCGAACTGCGAACAGCCTATAGCAAAAATATATTCAACGAATATCCCTGGCGTTTTGTAGCAACCGATGTGTTATAGATACCTCGAGATCATCAGTAAAATCTGCCAGTGTTTACCACACAATCTTTAAAATTACATTTCAAAATTCTAGCGTTGTTTACTCGACACAAAATGAAAGACACAATTAGTATGATTTTTTTTCAGGGGAATTTTAAGCCCCTCCTCCGCCTCTGAAAGTATTGCGGATATTGTGTATTATCCTTATCGTTCAAATACGAGGAGTGACTGGTGCGCATGTGCGAGGAGGTCCTTTCATAGCCCGGCCCGTGTGGTCTACACCGGGACTATTCATGATTAATGAACAATTTGGTATCATAAGATACAAACCCACTATCTACAGATTAAAATAATTTAAAAACAAGAATTCATTTATTCAATCTAAAATATATAGAATACACGACATCTGGCGATGATCTCTAGGGTGAGATCGAAACGTCGTGTATTTTATATATTTTAGATTGAATAAATAAATTCTTGATTTTAAATTCTTTTAATCTGTAAATAGTGGGGTTTTATCTTATTATCCGTTCACCACGTTTGACAGGTTATCGTTCTGTTATCCGTATCGTTTACATACATATTAAAAACAAACAGAGATATTCATTCCTCCTCCCTGTCTTTCCCTTATATAGATTATACTTGGAAAATCTGCGCGTCAAAATGCAGATTCCGAAGCGCCTGCGGGAAGCGAGTTCACGTATTCGGAGCGCTCCTTTTGAATATCCATTGGTCACTGCCGGCTGAGAAACAGTACTGACCAAGATACGCTTGCTAGAGTTGGAATTTTCGTAGCGATCGGTTTCGAATCCGTAATAATACAGACAATTAATTACGTAATAAACAAGATTAATCTTTTTAAATAGTTAAATGTGCTTGAACGGAACCCCGGTTGTAATTGCAAGGCGATTTATTCATAGCCTATCGATTAAAGTGTCGTCTACGTAACCTAGATAAACACAACATTAATCAGCTGACTGACATACAGTACACAGTACTGTACACAGCTAGGCACTACAGTACGGATCGAAGTGCTGTTTTAACCTGTTGTATGGCTCTGTTTATATCAGTGCTATTCTGATGACATATATCGAGATCAGGTTTAATTATTGTGGAATCTTTTTAACTACAGCGTCGAAAAATTCTGAAATACCTCATTAAGTTCGGGTGCTATTTACAGTGGTGATAATAGAGTGAGTTGCAGGATTTCGATCGCTAACCTGTGGATATCTGTGGATCTGAGTATCGATCTGTGTTCCAGTCAGTACTGCTCTCCTACCTCACTGCTCATTGAATGTCGTTTTAACTGTTGTTGATTGTTAAATAATTTGAATTGTGTAACGATGGAAACCGAACCGTTATTACCGCGGGAATTGCGGGTGGTCCCCGGTGGTCCGGGATCGGATGACCACGACGACGGGACTAGTCGCTCCGTCGATTTTGAAGGCAGTCACAGAGAAAGGACTAACACTTACGCCGATGTTTTACGGAATAAAGATATCAGAAATCAGACTGAAGTAAAAGTTTACGGACGGCGCTGGTATATTTTATTCATGTTTTCGCTGTTAGGACTCGGGCAGGGATGTGTTTGGAATTCGTTCGGACCTATCAGTCAGTCGATTAAAGATGTATTCGGCTGGCAGGACTCGACGATAGCCCTATCCACGAACTGGGCCTGTATTACGTACGTTTTGTCGTCAGTATTCTTTTCGTGGCTTCTAGAAGTAAAAGGTTTGTCGCTAATTTGTATTTAAGACCGAATTAGACGAAATAAATTCCCAAGGCCCGGTTTTATAGACTGGTTTTACCTTTGACCCGGGCTAACTCAATTGATAATGAATTAAGTGAGCCCCCGGGTTAAAGGTTAAACCAGTCTGTAAAACCGGGCCCTAGAAGAATAATTGTTCATAAAGCGATATTATTATATACTCTTGCAACCCTTTAAGGCAGAGGCTCTAGTCTCAATGAGTTGAGAATATTTTCAAAATTGTCAGATGAAACTTTTTTAACTTTTGTAAGAACTGAAGAAAAAATTATTCGGAGGATTATTTAGGAAGCGAGAAAATGAATTCGTTAAAATTCCGAATCGGACATGTCTAAGTTTAATAATTCCTGCACTGGAATTATCCAATGAATCAATGAATCATTATCCAATACACAACAAAGGAGGCTTAACAGTTTACAATAGAGGCTTATACGAGAACAACATTCAATAATTACTAAATTCATCATAGGTATCTCTGAACATGTATATATTTCAATGTTTTATTGAATAGGTTTACGCGTGTCGGTGATATTGACTTCCGCTTTACTGGTTGTTGGATGCGGTATAAAATGTATCTCGAAGTGGGATCCATACTTCACCTGGTAATAAATTATCGTCGATTTATTTATTCGTCAATTTTCCCTTCCCCGACCAGGAAATAGATTCACGCCAACACTAATGATGTGACTTTAGCGGGCGGCAATCAAACCCTGGCAAGCGAGGATGTCATTCATTGGGCCCGTGTCGTCACCTACTTAGCCTTTGAGGGGGGACCTGAAATTCCAACAAGTGTAGAAATGAAAAGTCAAAGTCCCTCTAATAGGCCTCCTTATACAATAGAAGTATATACACTGAGTTAATACGTGTTTCGTCTGTTTCTGGTCACATTCCGCCTGATGATTCGCTGTTATACTTAACAGTCAAGGCTTTGGGTTTTTTCCAATAAATACGATCCCATATTCGGATATGCACCAGATTCATTTACTGATGGGATTGTAACAAATCCCCATTAAAATTTCCAATAAATGCATAATAAAATTGGACACAGAATTTGCATATTAATATTTGCATATTTTAATTTTAAATGATATCGGATAGGTTGGCACATCTGGGTTGTATTGTAAGCGGATTTGCTGGACCGGTAGTGATGGCTGGACCTCCGTGCGTTTCGGCGACCTGGTTCCCAGCTAACGGTAGAACTACAGCAACGGCCATCATGATCGTATCCAACTATTTAGGAGTAGCATTGTCGTTTATTTTGGGTGAGTTTCACGGCAGAAGTTTACAAAAATAAATTGGAAATTCTATTTGATTGATTTTATTGATATAGATATTAAATTTAATCGCTGGATTTGAATATTTCATTACTCCTGAGTTAATTTATTCCAGGTCCGTTAATCGTGAATACTCATACAACCTATAATAATATTACAACTCCAACTCCTAATATATCTTACATCAGGTGAGTTTTATTTACAGCTACAGGTACCAGTACCTGATGCAGATTGCTCAATAAACTTCGTTATTTTATATCAAAGACAGGTACCATCAGGTGCTCGTCGAAAATCGGGTCTATGAACTTATTATATATTACCTTAAACTTTGTTATCTTTGATTTGTTTCAGTTCCGATATTTTTATTGATTTTTCTAATACTTCCAATGTGACGGTGGCGCCACCAACTTTAGGTGAGGATTTTATCTTATTGCCCGAGAGATTAGACCGATATAATCTGTTTACATGAAGCTCATCTTCTTAGAAATTGCATCTATTTGAATTCATTTCTTCAGGAATAATGTCAAACCCCTAACCGCGCTAAGTGGCCTTCAGCGTGGCTACATTATCCTAGAAATGTCCTTATTTTTCTCCTGGACCTCGACCTTGCGATTCCGCCCCGGTGTAACCTACGTAGAACAGTTTTCGAGGGGTTGCATCAGTTTGCAATATCGCGTTTCTTCAATAAATTATCTACTATATGATGATGAAACGATTAATACATTTTCAATGACTATTGAGGACCCAGTTTCACAAAAAGTTTTTATTCTTAAATCGATTTAATTTCTTCATTAATTCAGTTTATCTTGAATCGATTTAGGGCTTAATCTTTTTTGTGAAACTGGACCCCGGTCTATAAAAATATATGTGGGATTTCGAACGATTTCTACAACTGTTAATAGACAAAATATATACAAACCAACATGAACATGGATTGTAGGATTGTATTCGATGTAAATTAGTAAAGTTGTTTTGTTGTTTTTCAGCCCCTTCGAAGGACAACGAATCGATAGAGGCCCAAAGGGCGGAAATAATGATACTTCTATACATAGGTATATGATCTATATATTATCGATCTTTGTCGGAAATATCACAAGTCAAAATGATAAATAAATGATAATTTCGCTGATAACCTCTGATAACCGCCGAACAGAGTTTGTTTTCTTGCATAGTGGTTTTGATACAAAGTTCATTAAGAATTTCAGCGCGTCTTAAGTTCAGTACTTCAACCGACAGGGTAAACACTCAGTATCTGTCTGTCTGGCTGTCAATGAAAGGCCTCGAGAATAAGCTTGGGCCTCGAGAATAATCTTGGGCCTCGATAAAAGGCTTGGGCCTCGAGATAGGCTCGGACCTCGGGAATATGCTTGGGCCTCGAGAATAAGCTTGGGCCTCAGGAATATGCTTGGGCCTCGGGAATAGGTCTGAGCTCCGTGAACGGGCTTGGACCTCGAGAATAGGCTTGGGCCTCGGGAGATGCTTGGGCTTCGAGCTTCGTGAACGGACAGGCTTCGAGGCCGAACCTCGGCTTTTTGATTAGGCCTCAGCTTCCATATTGGGCTTGGGTTTGCTTTGCGATTGGGCCTAAATCTTTCTACATTTGACACTGTACAATATTTCTACAATTTTGATAGGATAAATAGATGAATAAAAAATAATATGTTATCTATATATTGTAGACGATATTTCTACATTTAATACCAATTTGATAGATATATAGTATAATGATGATATGACGTGTATATATTGTAGAGGAGGCGTTCCACGTGATTGTGTTTATTTGTATCCTCATCTATTTCCCTCCACATCCGCCATTACCGCCGACAATATCAGCATCTACAGATCGCGTCAGTTTCATACGAGGCCTCGGTCAGGCTTTCTGGTAAGTTATTTTCTTTTCACAAAAAAAGTATATTTCAGCACAAAATTAGTGTTCGCAACCGTCGTACCATTGACCATGGCCTGCATCCGAGCAGTTAACCAGTCACCAATAACCCTAACCCTAGACTCGAACTTGCCACCTCCGGCATGCAAGCCGAGCATACTAACCCCTAGACCATAGACCTGTAGCGTCTGACAGAGTTTGTAAATTTCTCTGGTCAGTGTGGTGTCTGGTGACCAGTCAGGTGTGATGACTGGTGACCAGTCAGGTGTGGTAACTGGTGACCAGTCAGGTGTGATGACTGGTGACCAGTCAGGTGTGGTAACTGGTGACCAGTCAGGTGTGATGACTGGTGACCAGTCAGGTGTGGTAACTGGTGACCAGTCAGGTGTGGTAACTGGTCACCAGTCAGGTGTGGTAACTGGTGACCAGTCAGGTGTGGTGACTGGTGACCAGTCAGGTGTGGTGACTGGTGACCAGTCAGGTGTGGTGACTGGTGACCAGTCAGGTGTGGTAACTGGTCGTGTGGCCATTCACTACATATCACTCTTTTCTTGAAGAATATTAATGACTCTTTGCTCCCCAACTTCCAAACTAACTAATTCAATTGTTTACCAGATGAAAATCTCGGACTCATTTTGTTTGTATTTTTAGTCACGCACGATTGTGGGTAATGGCAATACCATACGGATTAGGGTTAGGTGTTTATAACTGTTGGAACGCGATATTAGATGTGAATTTGAGCCCGTTAGGAATACAGCAGTCTGAAGCAGGCTGGCTCGGGTTTTACGCTGTAATGGCCGGCTGTACCGGAGCCCTTATCGTGTCCTGGTAAGCTAAATTATCATTATTATTAGTGAATTATTACTATTTAGATGAAAATGATTATCTGAAAATTATTACGGTAAACAAAATTCGGTCTATCATTTGGATAAGTCGTCACATTACTGAAGTCATCTCTATTTTTGAGTCTCAATTTGTATTTCTAATTCAATTTACTAAGTGTAAGTCATCATTTGTATATAAGTCATCAACAAATCAATGAATTTGGTCCCAACTGCAAACGCATTTATCACAAAATGATTATATCTTTGTTTGTGTTTTGTGCTGTAGGATTTCCGATCATTTCCTGGGTCACATGAAGATATTTTGTATCGTGTTGTTTATTGGTGCTGGTGGCTCCGCCTTGTGGAGCATGTTACTTATTGGTCAATATATACCGTTCAATTCTGGTAAGATAATAATCACCAGTCTCAATGAGACGATTAATTAGAAAGCAAATATCATTTGAATTCGGAATTTTCTGTTAAGGCTAAACAAAAATGATACCTTGTCCGCAACGGCCGGGTTATTTTTGTAAAATATGATTAAATTTGTAATCAATTTATTTCTGATGCCGGGTCTGTTATATGATAAAATAAATCACGATTAAAACAAAAAGTAATGCACAGGGTAGATAGGCGGCTGGACCGGGTCAACTTTTAAACTCAGCAGAAATGAGAATCATGGTATCGATATTTTTTGCCTAAGATTTAATTATATTTTCTCTGACTCTCCTTTCGCAGGTGAACTATATACATCTATAATAGTGGGCGGTTTATTGATATACACGTGTATAGCACTGTTTTTTGAAATGGCTTGTGAATCGGCGTATCCGATAGCGGAGTCTGTGATCAGCGGCATGTTTGCTTTACTAAACAATATCTGTGGAGTGACGTTCCTTCTACTCTTCTATATTCCTAATATCGGTAAGTATACGACTAATGAACTCGTGTTCAATATTTATTATGTTCTAGATACGGAATGGATGAACTGGTGTTTTATAATGAACTCGTGTTCAATATTTATTATGTTCTAGGTACGGAATGGATGAACTGGTGCTTTATAATGAACTCGTGTTCAATATTTATTATGTTCTAGGTACGGAATGGATGAACTGGTGCTTTATAATGAACTCGTGTTCAATATTTATTATGTTCTAGGTACGGAATGGATGAACTGGTGTTTTATAATGAACTCGTGTTCAATATTTATTATGTTCTAGGTACGGAATGGATGAACTGGTGCTTTATAATGAACTCGTGTTCAATATTTATTATGTTCTAGGTACGGAATGGATGAACTGGTGTTTTATAATGAACTCGTGTTCAATATTTATCATGTTCTAGGTGCGGAATGGATGAACTGGTGTTTTATAATGAACTCGTGTTCAATATTTATTATGTTCTAGGTGCGGAATGGATGAACTGATGTTTTATAATGAACTCGTGTTCAATATTTATTATGTTCTAGGTACGGAATGGATGAACTGGTGTTTAACGGGTGCTCTGTTTATCGCTATACCGATATTAATGTTCGCTAAAGTCACCTATAACCGATTGGAACTGGATGTCCCGGATGCGGATGAAGTACTTCACCATGGTAACGAACATCACAATGAGAATCATATACAGTACGATGAATACGGACGCAGTAAATCGATATCTTCAGAATCAGAAATTCACTTTCTTTAAATAGAACCGACGCACCCTCGACCCCCTGCCCCATCGAGATCCAGCCCAACGCAGGGAAACAGGGAAACAAACATGTTTGATCGAGGAAAATTTGTTTCCCGAAATCATGGTTTCTGTATGCCATAAGGCTGGGAGGTCGGGGAGATCCCAGCAGGGGAGTGAGGGGGAATGGGCGGAGAGGAGGGGGGGGGGGGGGTGCCATGGTATGGTGTGAATAGTAATGAAAAAAACTTATCTGGACATGTGATTACAACTAATATACCGTATATAATGTAATGAACGGATATCTAGCTGTTAAAAATCAAATTCAATCCTCGCTTCGTGCAATAAAAATGAAATTTCACAAATATTTCTTTAAATTTTCTGGGAAATATTTTACACTGAATTCAATCAAATTATTTTGTAAATATGACAGTAATTGTGAATAATGAATTGTACATAACCAAAAGAATTGAAACTAAACATATTTTTATACCGCGTGTAAATCGAAGAATATATCTGTGATTCTAGTTTGTAAATACGCCGTAATGTGGCGCTGTTTCCAGAAACAGTTTTTAGAAATTTGTTTGGCTTCAATAAACAGAATTTTTTAATGATATTATTTTTGTTGAGTTCGATCACCACATCGGAAGTGGCCCACCAGATATAGACCGGGCGTGCTCCAAAAGTTTCTGGTCGGATGGTTGGTCCGGCCGACTAGAGAAACTCGTAGGACCGATGGTCACTTAGTGGTCACTTTATACAGATATGATACGGACCGCCGAGACACACCCGGTCGCTACGGGCTAGAGGGCTGCAGTAAGACTACTGAACCCAGTTCCACAGTGTTGTGAGTTACAGTAACTCAGAGATGAATCTTAACCCGTAACTGTAGAACTGGACCCTGGAGTGCCTGGTTAGAATAAAATGCTGGGATATTTAATTTCATGAAAAAAAAAACTAATTCGTGCGTTCGCCGGGAATCGAACCCGGATCCATTGCTTGGAAGGCAACGATGCTAACCTTTACACCACGAACGCCGCTTGCAAACGGTGCATTTCGACTAGTAACCCATTTCTAACACGTGGTTAGGAGATTGAAATAAAATCTCCGACCGTCTGAATGTGGCGTATTGTGTTCAACAGATGGTTACATATCTTATACGGGTTTATGTTTATTTCTATCATACGGGTTATGTTCCAGATGTGACCTAAATTCGATGATGTCAAAGGGTTACCCATGAAGGCAGCCATTATCCAATGTTTTCTAGAAGGGTGTGTTTATATATCCGCATCAATTCAATGACGTCATAGGGGGATTAACGGAAGCAAACATCTTTTCTTGAAGTGTATCACATGCCTAACCACATCGAGATCATGATGTCATAGGGGAATTTCTTTTCCATATCAATTCCGACGTCATAAGCACATTCTTAGTCACCACTTTTTTCATATGACGTCATAAGGAGATTCAAGGGCGCAGACATATTTACGGGAAAGAATGATTTCTGAGATGGCTGTTTTGGGTTAGATTGATGTTTCCTGTTCTCTATGAGCAGTCGATGTTTGGCTCTTGTAATCGTGAATCATATACGTTACTGGAGGGTCTGGTCACAGGCGTGGATTGAGGGGGTATTGAGGGTATTGTAAAGCAACTGCGGGCCCAAAAATAAATTCCTTGAGTATAATACCTGTCATTTAGCAAGGTATAATTGTTGGTTCATGAAATACCAATTTAATTTAATAATTATGACTGTAAATTGTTTATGTTGTTGTTGCAACACTTTTTATTGGATGATTAAATCATGTAAAGTTTTTCGGTAAACCTACAGTTTGTTTGTTTGTATTAAGCATTATCTATACCTCTATTTATGATGATGCGCAGTTTTTACTGGTTTGTTTAAGTCTGTAGTTATCTGTATGTTCCATAAAAATAAATAAATCTTGTTGTTTGTTGTTTGTTTTGAATCAGTGCTAGTAATGATACTTCTCCGCAGCGGCCCGACTACTTTTGTAAACTACGATAAAATTTGTAATCGGTTCATTTTGAATAGGCTGCTGGACCTGGTTATGGTTAGCCTGATCAGATTATCCAGTCGATCTGAATTACTGCTCTTACCCAAGTCTGTGTCCCAACTCGCTTCGGTCTGTGGCGTCGGGCCGGAGGATCGCCGCGACTGACAAAAGGGTGCCACAAGGATTCAACTATTGTAAACTTCAGATAAAATATGCAAACATCTCAATTCACAGAATATATTTCACATATGGTTGATAAAGAAAGCATGTCCCCCTTCGGCCCCATTCGGCCTTCAGAGTGATTCATTAAAGGCCCGCAGCTCCGGCGCACCAACAGAGAAACCAGTCTAATTGAATGGGAAAGGCTGCCAGTCTGCAAAGGCTTAGTACCAAGTACTCGAGAAGAAAACCATTCTCAAGTCGGTGATGTCAAACGCGTTAGAGGTATTTACTGCCCGTTTAGACAACGTTATTCACTTGCCGCAGTTAGTTTCTAGTCACGGGATTGAAAGATTGATTGATTTCAGAGGTAAATATACGATTTAAATCCTGCTGAGAATCAGGTTTAATTACTCAGTTCAGAGGTGGTATGTGTTCACTGTTTGTCTGTGTGTTTAAGACTGACCCCCATTTCCGGGATCGATTGAGTAGGAAGCAATTCTTTTGACATTTATTTTGATGGAATATGTTGAATTGAATTGATACTTCGCTTAAAATAAATTATTAATCAATTTAATGACCTAAAAGAAATCAAATCGTCGTTTTGGATTATGATGGACGTTTTTTAAGTTAGGAAACGAATTTTGTGGTTTGTGTAAGGTATTAACATTGATTGAAACTAGCGGGGGAGGGGTCGGGGGTAAGTTGCTTAGTGTAGGCCTATCCAGAAGCTTGCTACAAACACACAGAGGATTAACAGATTATCAGTTTACAAAAACTCTGATACTTGGAGCTAGCGCAGGGTCAGTCCATTTACTGACGGCACATAGCACAAGATTTTGTCCCGGTGGTTATTGGACACTCAGTCCATGAAATTCAGTCAATGAAATTTCTAATTAAATGTAAGTAATAAATGAACTGAACTTTAATCCCCTGTCTGGCTGTTAATCCCCCTTTGGCTCATAATCCTGTTACAATTTGCACTGCAGTTTATTTCTTTAATTGCGACATTAATGACATGTTTGTTTAGTGACCCCTGACCCCGACTGTTGAGTTGGCACAGTGCACTGTGCAGACACCGTTGAACTTGGCTTTATGAACAATTTGGTTGTTTTTCATTTCAGATATAACAAGGTATTCCGCTAGTGTGGGTAGTGACTGACACTGAGTGGTCAGCAGCAGTAGTCAGTAGTGGTCAGCAGTGGTCTGTAGCGGTCAGCAGTAGTCATTAGCAGTCAGCATTGGTCAGTAGTGGTCAGCAGCGTTCAGTAGCAGTCAGCAGCGGTTTGTAGTGGTCAGTAGTGGTCAGCAGTAGTCAGTAGTGGTCAGCAGTAGTCAGTAGTGGTCAGCAGTAGTCAGTAGTGGTCAGCAGTAGTCAGTAGTGGTCAGCAGTAGTCAGTAGTGGTCAGCAGTAGTCTGTAGCGGTCAGCAGTAGTCATTAGCAGTCAGCAGTGGTCAGTAGCAGTCAGCAGCGGTTTGTAGTGGTCAGCAGCGGTCAGCAGTAGTCAGCAGTAGTCAGTAGTGGTCAGCAGTAGTCAGTAGTGGTCAGTAGCGGTCAGCAGTAGTCAGTAGCGGTCAGTATGGTTTTAATGCAGATTGTTCCTCGTATAGCTTTCTACCCGTCGTTGCTGTATAACATCGTTCTAGAGAAATTATCATTCCACAATTGGTACAACAGAATCGATGAACACATTATACTGGGAGCTCTTCCCTTTAGACATATGACTGAACAGGTATGTATCTTCTAATCCATCCTGTCTCTCTCTCCAGGTCCCCTCAGGTCTTCTCATTTTCGATAGAATCCTGGAGCTGCAGTTTCTAGAAAATTGGTTGAAATCAACCGGTGGATAGGTTGACATAGTGACTGTTAAAATTTCATTGTTACTATGGTATTTATCCACCGGTAATCCACTAGCTGCATCCGTTATAATCCATCCTGCCCCCTCCTCCCCAGGTCTCCCCTTCTTCTCACTTTCAACTCTGTTATTTTGCAGCTGTCTACAGAAGAGAATGTTAAAGGTGTTATAACGATGAATGAAGAATTTGAAACCAGATTTCTGGTCAACACTCAACAGGTGAATAATCTAAATCCTCTCACAGATTACACCAGTGTAATCTGTGAGGTTACATCGGTGTAATCTGTGAGATTCAGATAACAATGATGTAATCAGTGAGATTACACCAGTGTATTACACCGAAGTAATCTCACAGATTACAACAATGTGATCTCGCAGATTGCATTGTTGTTATCTCACAGATGAAACCTATGTAATCAGTGGTGTTAAAAGCAGTTTTTGATCGCTGCGTCACTTGTCGACTTTTGACAGCTTCTAATGTTGCTGCGGTGAAATTACTTCAATTTTGTCAAAATCATAGTAAAAAAAAATTCATTCAGTAAATTAATTGGCGCAGCTCTTGCCGCTGCAGTCGCCTCGGTTCCAACGCCACTGGTTATTGAACAGATCATAGCAATGTAATCTCATAGAGCTGATTGAATCAATCAATAAATGATTGTTTGATTGACAGGAGTGGGAGGAGAATGGAATTAATTGATAAATGATTGTTTGATTGACAGGAGTGGGAGGAGAATGGAATTAATTGATAAATGATTGTTTGATTGACAGAAGTGGGAGGAGAATGGAATTCATTGATAAATGATTGTTTGATTGACAGGAGTGGGAGGAGAATGGAATTAATTGATAAATGATTGTTTGATTGACAGGAGTAGGAGAATTGAATTAATTGATAAATGATTGTTTGATTGACAGGAGTAGGAGGAGAATTGAATTAATTGATAAATAATTGTTTGATTGACAGGAGTGGGAGGAGAATGGAATTAAACAGCTCAGATTGGATACCGAAGATTTTATCAATTCCCCGACCCTGACGAACATCATCGAAGGGATGAAATTTATCGAACAAATTAAACGTGACAATGGGACAGTGTATGTACATTGTAAAGCAGGTCGAACGCGTAGCGCTACGATAGTAGCGTGTTACATCATACAGGTACGCCATCTACTGGTCTAAAAAACAACTACCTACGTACCGCCCTCTTCAACACACTATAACTAGCTACTCGACTAGAGCCATCTAGTGATTATTCCTGAAACTACGCTACCCGAAACAGTGAATGCATCAGTAGTGCCCTCTAGTATTCAAAGTGTGAACTACCCCCTCCTCAGTAGTGCCCTCTAGTATTCATAGTGTGAACTACCCCTCCTCAGTAGTGCCCTCTAGTATTCATAGTGTGAACTACCCTCTCCTCAGTAGTGCCCTCTATTGTCTATTTTCAGAAGGTCGGCTGCAGTCCGACGGAAGCCGTCGATTTCATACGCGGAAAACGATCGCATATTTTACTCCGTCAAAAACAAATGGATTCCATCGAAGAATTTTACAATACGATTAAAAATAAACCCGATGTAAACGATACTACGTGACGTCGATTAACTTTACTCCAAGACTATATCATCATCATCGTAATCAGGACTAAAAACTACTATAGGATTAAAGGAGTCATCTTGTTTTAAATTGATCTAACACGTTTTTGTTGATTTTATCTCGTTATTTTCCGATGTCTGTTGAAATAAATTTAACTGTTAGAAAGACAGATTGTTGATTTTAATCAGTGCTGCCCTCTGGTTGGGCTTCTAGTCACTAAGTTTAGTAGCGGTTCGTCTGTTCTAGTCGCCCTCTCACTACAGAAAGTGCTTCCACTCGCAGAGTTTCTGGTTCCATACACAAAAGATGAAGAACAATGTCTGAAAATCTTCTAACAAACTTAATATTTATTTTCACAAAGCTGTTTACTACTAAACGATACACATGTATTACAATATTACGATACACATGTATTACAATATTACGATACACATGTATTACAATATTACAGGTCAGATGATGATGACCAGTTTTTGATAATAGCACATTTTAATCAGTTCCAGCTTTAAATATTTTCACCCCCCACGCGATGGAGTCAATTAGTCTATTATAACCTTAAACTTTACGGTAATAAATTTAACTAAAAATCCAAGGATTTTTTGCGATGATGTAAAACTTGAAAATGTGCAAGGATTTTAATGATATATTTATATAATTACAACATGGAAAGCTGAAGGGTTCCCAGAGTCATAGGCTCACTTTATAAGGGGGTTCCCCGAGTCATAGGCTCTCTTTATAAGGGGGTTCCCCGAGTCATAGGCTCTCTTTATAAAGGGGTTCCCCGAGTCATAGGCTCTCTAGGGACCTTCAATAAAGTACGTATAATTCTCAACTCACTGCCCTGGTTATTGATCCCCGGAGTGGTGTGCAAGTATACTTTATCAATGACCCCTACTGTACCAATGACCTGGAACCAGTCCGTTATATCTCTATCGCGTGCAACTGCTGACAACCAGTCTAATAAGCGTTGATAATAAATAAATAATTCTCTTTTTTTAAGTTCATATGTAAAAATTCTGGTCTACAGTGACTCAGACGTAACTATAGCAACAGTTACTACGGCGATGACGATGGATATTGTTTTACTGTTCGATGGCTGGGGTTTTGTTTTTCTTATCGAGAGCCCAGAAGTATTTGACGGCACCGATGCAGCCGATATCGTTATAGTTAAACACGCAGATACCGGCAAAACCGAGCGCCGCAAATATCAATATCATCCATTCACACACCGCAGGGGGCAGCACTTTACGATGGATGTAGTCAACGGCAACAGTGTCTAAACCCCTACAATATAGAATGAAATAAATATCAGTATTGTAACACTAATCCAGCTGTTAGTATAGTGAGGGGAGGGAGAGGGGAGGAATGGGGAGGGAGGGGGGAGGGGAGGGAGGGGGGAGGGTAGTGAGAGGAGAGGGGTGGGTAGTGAGAGGAGAGGGGAGGGTAGTGAGGGGGGAGGGGAGGGAGGGAGAGGGGATGAGAGAGAGGAGAGGGAGGGAGAGGGTGTATACATACCAGTAACCATGTAACACTAATCCAGCTGCTAGTATAGGGAGGGGAGGAATGGGGAGGGGAGGAATGGGGAGGGGAGGGAGAGGGTGTATACATACCAGTAAGCATGTAACACTAATCCAGCTGCTAGTATATAATCCATTGCTGGATGCACATATATGAATGATGCTGGTATTAAAGGTATCAAAGCTGTAGCTAAATATCTCTCGACTTTCCAGTGAACAGATGGTCTCAGGTGTTGTTTAGCGGGATCTCCCCAAACCACTGAAAATACACATCAAACATGTCTATTCATCAGTGGATTCTAGATTTCAGAACGACCCACACT
Organism: Tubulanus polymorphus; assembly: GCF_964204645.1. Classification (NCBI taxonomy): domain Eukaryota; kingdom Metazoa; phylum Nemertea; class Palaeonemertea; order Tubulaniformes; family Tubulanidae; genus Tubulanus; species Tubulanus polymorphus. The sequence continues at coordinate 403,413 of NC_134030.1, forward strand.
CCGTCTATATTCACACTGTCGTAACTTAAGCCCGAAAGTTCGTACAGAAGAACTAACTACATGAATATGCAATCGGCCCCTGGGACCAGTTGCACAGTCGTGACTTAAGTCCAAAAGTGGTCTTAAATCTAAAAACTGGTCTTAAGTTGTTAGATTGGCTATAGAACTAAGTTGGTCTGAGACTTGTCTTAAGTCTAAGCCATGACTGTGTAATCGGCCCTTGTTGCCAGGGATTCACAAACAGAAATCAGTTGCCGAGGTCGGAATCGAGGTCGACCTGTTTCACTTACTTGGATCAGAAAATCGACTTTTCTCTTTTTTACTTAAAAACACATTTGTCGTATGAATTCTGCGCTGTTGTGATGATTCAGCTGTACCCGCTACTACTGTTACTAATGGTAACGCCGGTCTACTTGTTACGGATGAGAATTTTGGCCTAAAAAGACCCGCAGTGCCAGTTGTCAGGCCGAACCCTGAAAATAGTGAAATATCAACCATATTAATACGTGTCAAGATCGACATCAGATCTGGAGATTGAGAACGTGCAGGCCAGGGATAGAAATTGAGTCTGAGGATAAGGTGCATTCGGTAGAGAATGCAAGGTTCCAACACTACTGTCAGTGTCACTAGCACCAGTAGAGTAGGCACAGGCAGGAGTAAACGCCAAGGACGCAAGGTCAAATAAAAACCTATTTGTTACGCAACAACTTCGCATTGAGGAGTGAGAATAGAAATCGAAATTATAAATATATAGAATATAGAATCAAACAGTGAAATATAGAGTTAATTGGTGTTTACGGTAACTAGTTACGGTGATATTTACCTCTAGAACCGAGACGAAATACAAGACCGTTCATCTTTACCAGTGTACGGATCCGGACTCGTGGAGCGGACCGGCGCGATAGAAAAATGAAAATGGTTATTCGTACGGATTGCTCCGATGACTCCGTTTCCTTACGGGACCTGTGTGGAGAAAACTCAAGTCATTGAAGGTCATTCTGGAAGACGAACTACGGCAATCCAATCCATAGCCCGTGGTGTAGTATTACTGCATGTATTTGCCACGTAACGCTCATGCATTCCGAAAAAACAAGTCCTCTATCATATCATCATATCGTATCATAATTTACCGTCAATTGAAGGCATGTAAGCCTCTCTTGCATTGAAACTAAGTGTACTCGTAAGGTAGGCACTTAAGGTGTCCTCTTAGTGTTCCTTTTTTATGAGGGTGCTGTCATGAGATTAAAGTCTATATTTTTTCTTAGTGATTTAAAGTTTTCTTTTTTAAATTTCGTAGTCAAATTTCATTCTTAGAAGTCCTGATAGCTATTTTTTCTCTCGCTTAGTGTAGCCCTGATTTAGTGTGTTGTTTATTAACATGGCTGATTCCCACCCATGGCAGTTGATTCAGACCCCTCTAATGAGGAGCCGCTCGATATTTCGCTGATATCAACCCATTCATCTGACACTTGGTCATCCGATGAGTCCATTTGAAATCTCACAATATTTCTCAGAAGATTTTTGTAGTCTGGTCGATCCTTTGCACTATTTCTCGGCTAATTTTCTGTAGAGCATGCTTCAGTCTTGTTGTTTGTTTCAATGGTCTGTTAGAAGTTTTCGATGTTTTTCGCTGTTTGTTTTGTAACCGCTGTTCCTGTGTCCAGTTCGGAGTGATACTAACAGCATTGAGATTACTATCGTTTGTTTTCCGAAAATTTAAATATGCTTGTAAGATTAGTTGTTTTTCTGAAGTTGTTGAAAGGATAACTCTCATTGGCCTTGGCCTTCATCCCGTTTTCCGAGCCGTGTCACGTGTCGAGGTTTGGCAATTTTTCCTCCGAGCCCCAAACATTTCATTAGATTTTCAATTATTGTTGATTCAGAATTTTCACGGCTTTCAGAGTCAGCTATTTTTGGTTCCTCAATATTATGAATTATAATATGCGTTCGACGCTTATCCATTTCTTCCAGATCTCGCTTGAATTTCTTGAGTTGATCTAACAGCTGTGTGGAATAGATCGAAAATGTCGTTTTTGATTTGTGGAAAGTAGTTTTTCGCCGTATTCGCAGTTTGCTATCATGTGTATAGTGAAGAGGATGTGCCGTGGAATATCAATTGAATCAATCGACACTTTATTTCAGATTGTTTTTTTTTCTTGTACGTCCTTCTCTAGAAATACAACTAGTTATTTCTTTTCGAAATTTTCTTAAACTGATGAAATACACGATGAAATTAATTGCATTGTTTGACGTTTCAAGTGTGGATGTTGACAATGTGATGATTTGAAGCATGTAAGGTTTACGGGGCCACATTAGAATTGACGGTCTCGTATGTAGAACAGTACTGACCATATTATTAGGTAGCGATAGAAATAAATAAACGCATGTTATCGCAACAAGATTTTTAATACAGGCGCGGTCTTGTTTGGACATATTTTGTACAGTTTTCCGAGAAGATTTCACTGATCGCGACGCCAGTTTTATAGCGATTATGATAATACACGAAACGCTTATGAAGTACGGAGCAAAGCAAAGAGTAATCAGTTTGATTACAGTTATAGCTGTCCTGAATACGGCATTCTCTGCAGATCGGAAATTAGGAAATATTATACAGTTTTTGGTTCCGTCTGCGGCGTAAGTATGGATGCCATATACGTTGAACATAGCGCCCTCTACCAGTAAAACAACGATCCACTGGCAGACGATCACGTATCGACGCCGTGTTTTGGTAAAAGTTGTCGAAGCTTTCAGAGGTATAGAAATAGCAAGCGACCTTTCTACGGCAAAGACGCACAACGTCCACGTCGATAGTTTTATCGAAACGTTGACTGTGATGAGTAAAAACTTACAAACAAATTCGGAAATCGTGTAAAAGACATATATACCGAAGCCGGTATTCGAAGCGTAGCTGATCTTTTCCAACAATTTCAGTGACATCGAGTTCAAGTATATAATATCTGATGTAGCCAATGAGATTAAGTATTGAACACTGGGACCGTCTAGTTCATTACGCAGTCGGACTAGTAAAACTAGTGTCAGAAAGCTGCCGACACTACCGACAATCATCACGAGATATATTAGTAAACTGTACGTGTACCAGACGGTCGACTGCCAATGCTCCGAAGGCGACTGCAGAAAAAATGAACGATTCATGATTCCGTCAAAAAGATTAAATTAATCCAAGCGCGCCTCTGTAAAAATGAGCTTAATACGTGAATGTTAGTGAGTGATGCGTGCCGGCCGGTCGGTCTAATTATAACCTAATGACGTATCAGTAACGCACATATAACGACGTAAATTAATTTGCTCTGAACATCACACATCACACAATTTATATGTGGATTACAAACAGTGTGATGTGCAATGTTTGAACTACAAACAAACAATGTCGACTAGCCCCATTTGTCGTGGATTGTCATCCCGTTAGATGCGGGCAAAATAGGCAAAATTATCCACGAAAGATTTTATATCATCAAAATGTCTAACAAACTCACGGTCATTCGGGACGGTCATTCGGCGGAGTCATGAAAACAGTGCGGGACTTTTTTGTGAGTTCAAAAGATAACATAAGACACACTAACTATCCGTGTGGAACGAGAGAAACCCCCACAATAAATTCAGCCTAAACATTTCCCCTGATGATGGCCGAAACGTTGCACAAAAGTACGCCTGATGATGGCTAATAGTCTTTAGCCGAAACGTTGCGCAAATATATATAACTCTTCTATTCAAGTTTCTCGTTTTGGCTGAACTTATTGCGGGATTTCTCTCGTTGAAACTTTTAATTTTGGAAACTTTCCTTTTCCCTGAAGTGGCGAGTATATTACCATCTAAAAATCAGTTTGGGTATATAACCACGGACCAAAGAGTCCATGGTTTAACCATTCACCAAAATGGTTTTTATGTTCATGTTATATAACCATGGACCACGAAGATAACGCTCATGCATTCCGAAAATCAAGTCCTCTATCATAATTTACCGTCAGTTGAAGGCCTGTAAAGGCCATGACTAAACAGCTTCTCTTGCTTTGAAACAAGTGTACTCGTAAGGTAGGCACTTAACGTGCCCTCTTAGTGTTCCTTTTTTATGAGGGTGCTGTCATGAGATTAAAGTCTATATTTTTTCTTAGTGATTAAAAGTTTTCTTTTTTAATTTCGTAGTCAAATTTCATTGTTAGAAGTCCTGATAGCTATTTTTTTCTTTCGCTTAGTGTAGCCCTGATTTAGTGTGTTGTTTATTTACATGGCTGATTCCCACCCATGGCAGTTGATTCAGACCCCTCTAATGAGGAGCCGCTCGATATTTCGCTGATATCAACCCATTCATCTGACACTTGGTCATCCGATGAGTCCATTTGAAATCTCACAATATTTCTCAGAAGATTTTTGTAGTCTGGTCGATCCTTTGCACTATTTCTCGGCTAATTTTCTGTAGAGCATGCTTCAGTCTTGTTGTTTATTTCAATGGTTTGTTAGAATTTTTCGATGTTTTTCGCTGTTTGTTTTGTAACCGCTGTTCCTGTGTCCAGTTCGGAGTGATACTAACAGCATTGAGATTACTATCGTTTGTTTTACGCAAACTTAAATATGCTTGTAAGATTAGTTGTTTTTCTGAAGTTGTTGAAAGGATAACTCTCATTGGCCTTGGCCTTCATCCCGTTTTCCGAGCCGTGTCACGTGTCGAGGTTTGGCAATTTTTCCTCCGAGCCCCAAACATTTCATTAGATTTTCAATTATTGTTGATTCAGAATTTTCACGGCTTTCAGAGTCAGCTATTTTTGGTTCCTCAATATTATGAATTATAATATGCGTTCGACGCTTATCCATTTCTTCCAGATCTCGCTTGAATTTCTTGAGTTGATCTAACAGCTGTGTGGAATAGATCGAAAATGTCGTTTTTGATTTGTGGAAAGTAGTTTTTCGCCGTATTCGCAGTTTGCTATCATGTGTATTGTGTAGAGGATGTGCCGTGGAATATCAATTGAATCAATCGACACTTTATTTCAGATTCTTTTTTTTTCTTGTGCATCCTTCTCTAGAAATACAACTAGTTATTTCTTTTCGAAATTTTCTTAAACTGATGAAATACACGATGAAATTAATTGCATTGTTTGACGTTTCAAGTGTGGATGTTGACAATGTGATGATTTGAAGCATGTAAGGTTTACGGGGCCACATTAGAATTGACGGTCTCGTATGTAGAACAGTACTGACCATATTATTAGGTAGCGATAGAAATAAATAAACGCATGTTATCGCAACAAGATTTTTAATACAGGCGCGGTCTTGTTTGGACATATTTTGTACAGTTTTCCGAGAAGATTTCACTGATCGCGACGCCAGTTTTATAGCGATTATGATAATACACGAAACGCTTATGAAATACGGAGCAAAGCAAAGAGTAATTAGTCTGATTGCAGTTATAGCTTTCCTGAATACGGCTTTCTCTGCAGATCGGAAATTAGGAAATATTATGCAGTTTTTGGTTCCGTCTGCGGCGTAAGTATGGATGCCATATACGTTGAACATAGCGCCCTCTACCAGTAAAACAACGATCCACTGGCAGACGATCACGTATCGACGCCGTGTTTTGGTAAAAGTTGTCGAAGCTTTCAGAGGTATAGAAATAGCAAGCGACCTTTCTACGGCAAAGACGCACAACGTCCACGTCGATAGTTTTATCGAAACGTTGACTGTGATGAGTAAAAACTTACAAACAAATTCGGAAATCGTGTAAAAGACATATATACCGAAGCCGGTATTCGAAGCGTAGCTGATCTTTTCCAACAATTTCAGTGACATCGAGTTCAAGTATATAATATCTGATGTAGCCAATGAGATTAAGTATTGAACACTGGGACCGTCTAGTTCATTACGCAGTCGGACTAGTAAAACTAGTGTCAGAAAGCTGCCGACACTACCGCCAATCATCACGAGATATATTAGTAAACTGTACGTGTACCAGACGGTCGACTGCCAATGCTCCGAAGGCGACTGCAGAAAAAATGAACGATTCATGATTCCGTCAAAAAGATGAAATTAATCCAAGCGCGCCTCTGTAAAAATGAGCTTAATACGTACATGATAGTGAGTGATGCGTGCCGGCCGGTCGGTCTAATTATAACCTAATGACGTATTAGTCACGCACATATAACGACGTAAATTAATTTGCTCTGAACATCACACATCACACAATTTATTTGTGGATTACAAACAGTGTGATGTGTAATGTTTGAACTACAAACAAACAATGTCGACTATCCCCATTTGTCGTGGATTGTCATCCCGTTAGATGCGGGCAAAATAGGCAAAATTATCCACGAAAGATTTTATATCATCAAAATGTCTAACAAACTCACGGTCATTCGGGACGGGCATTCGGCGGAGTCATGAAAACAGTGCGGGACTTTTTTGTGAGATGCTCACAAGTTCAAAAGATAACATAAGACACACTAACTATCCGTGTGGAACGAGAGAAATAAATTCAGCCTAAACATTTCCCCTGATGATGGCTAATAGTCTTTAGCCGAAACGTTGCGCAAATATATATAACTCTTCTATTCAAGTTTTACGTTTTGGCTGAACTTATTGTGGGATTACTCTCGTTGAAACTTTTAATTTTGGAAACTTTCCTTTTCCCTGAAGTGGCGAGTATATTACCATCTAAAAATCAGTTTGGGTATATAACCACGGACCAAAGAGTCCATGGTTTAACCATTCACCAAAATGGTTTTTATGTTCATGTTATATAACCATGGACCACGAAGATAACGCTCATGCATTCCGAAAATCAAGTCCTCTATCATAATTTACCGTCAGTTGAAGGCCTGTAAAGGCCATGACTAAACAGCTTCTCTTGCTTTGAAACAAGTGTACTCGTAAGGTAGGCACTTAAGGTGCCCTCTTAGTGTTCCTTTTTTATGAGGGTGCTGTCATGAGATTAAAGTCTACATTTTTTTTTAGTGATTAAAAGTTTTTTTTTTTAAATTTCGTAGTCAAATTTCATTGTTAGAAGTCCTGATAGCTATTTTTTTCTTTCGCTTAGTGTAGCCCTGATTTAGTGTGTTGTTTATTTACATGGCTGATTCCCACCCATGGCAGTTGATTCAGACCCCTCTAATGAGGAGCCGCACGATATTTCGCTGATATCAACCCATTCATCTGACACTTGGTCATCCGATGAGTCCATTTGAAATCTCACAATATTTCTCAGAAGATTTTTGTAGTCTGGTCGATCCTTTGCACTATTTCTCGGCTAATTTTCTGTAGAGCATGCTTCAGTCTTGTTGTTTGTTTCAATGGTCTGTTAGAAGTTTTCGATGTTTTTCGCTGTTTGTTTTGTAACCGCTGTTCCTGTGTCCAGTTCGGAGTGATACTAACAGCATTGAGATTACTATCGTTTGTTTTACGCAAACTTAAATATGCTTGTAAGATTAGTTGTTTTTCTGAAGTTGTTGAAAGGATAACTCTCATTGGCCTTGGCCTTCATCCCGTTTTCCGAGCCGTGTCACGTGTCGAGGTTTGGCAATTTTTCCTCCGAGCCCCAAACATTTCATTAGATTTTCAATTATTGTTGATTCAGAATTTTCACGGCTTTCAGAGTCAGCTATTTTTGGTTCCTCAATATTATGAATTATAATATGCGTTCGACGCTTATCCATTTCTTCCAGATTTCGCTTGAATTTCTTGAGTTGATCTAACAGCTGTGTGGAATAGATCGAAAATGTCGTTTTTGATTTGTGGAAAGTAGTTTTTCGCCGTATTCGCAGTTTGCTATCACGTGTATAGGGTAGAGGATGTGCCGTGGAATATCAATTGAATCAATCGACACTTTATTTCAGATTCTTTTTTTTTCTTGTACGTCCTTCTCTAGAAATACAACTAGTTATTTCTTTTCGAAATTTTCTAAAACTGATGAAATACACGATGAAATTAATTGCATTGTTTGACGTTTCAAGTGTGGATGTTGACAATGTGATGATTTGAAGCATGTAAGGTTTACGGGGCCACATTAGAATTGACGGTCTCGTATACAGAACAGTACTGACCATATTATTAGGTAGCGATAGAAATAAATAAACGCATGTTATCGCAACAAGATTTTTAATACAGGCGCGGTCTTGTTTGGACATATTTTGTACAGTTTTCCGAGAAGATTTCACTGATCGCGACGCCAGTTTTATAGCGATTATGGTAATACACGAAACGCTTATGAAATACGGAGCAAAGCAAAGAGTAATTAGTCTGATTGCAGTTATAGCTTTCCTGAATACGGCATTCTCTGCAGATCGGAAATTAGGAAATATTATGCAGTTTTTGGTTCCGTCTGCGGCGTAAGTATGGATGCCATATACGTTGAACATAGCGCCCTCTACCAGTAAAACAACGATCCACTGGCAGACGATCACGTATCGACGCCGTGTTTTGGTAAAAGTTGTCGAAGCTTTCAGAGGTATAGAAATAGCAAGCGACCTTTCTACGGCAAAGACGCACAACGTCCACGTCGATAGTTTTATCGAAACGTTGACTGTGATGAGTAAAAACTTACAAACAAATTCGGAAATCGTGTAAAAGACATATATACCGAAGCCGGTATTCGAAGCGTAGCTGATCTTTTCCAACAATTTCAGTGACATCGAGTTCAAGTATATAATATCTGATGTAGCCAATGAGATTAAGTATTGAACACTGGGACCGTCTAGTTCATTACGCAGTCGGACTAGTAAAACTAGTGTCAGAAAGCTGCCGACACTACCGCCAATCATCACGAGATATATTAGTAAACTGTACGTGTACCAGACGGTCGACTGCCAATGCTCCGAAGGCGACTGCAGAAAAAATGAACGATTCATGATTCCGTCAAAAAGATGAAATTAATCCAAGCGCGCCTCTGTAAAAATGAGCTTAATACGTGAATGTTAGTGAGTGATGCGTGCCGGCCGGTCGGTCTAATTATAACCTAATGACGTATTAGTAACGCACATATAACGACGTAAATTAATTTGCTCTGAACATCACACATCACACAATTTATATGTGGATTACAAACAGTGTGATGTGCAATGTTTGAACTACAAACAAACAATGTCGACTATCCCCATTTGTCGTGGATTGTCATCCCGTTAGATGCGGGCAAAATAGGCAAAATTATCCACGAAAGATTTTATATCATCAAAATGTCTAACAAACTCACGGTCATTCGGGACGGTCATTCGGCGGAGTCATGAAAACAGTGCGGGACTTTTTTGTGAGATGCTCACAAGTTCAAAAGATAACATAAGACACACTAACTATCCGTGTGGAACGAGAGAAACCCCCACAATAAATTCAGCCTAAACATTTCCCCTGATGATGGCCGAAACGTTGCACAAAAGTACGCCTGATGATGGCTAATAGTCTTTAGCCGAAACGTTGCGCAAATATATATAACTCTTCTATTCAAGTTTCACGTTTTGGCTGAACTTATTGTGGGATTTCTCTCGTTGAAACTTTTAATTTTGGAAACTTTCCTTTTCCCTGAAGTGGCGAGTATATTACCATCTAAAAATCAGTTTGGGTATATAACCACGGACCAAAGAGTCCATGGTTTAACCATTCACCAAAATGGTTTTTATGTTCATGTTATATAACCATGGACCACGAAGATAACGCTCATGCATTCCGAAAATCAAGTCCTCTATCATAATTTACCGTCAGTTGAAGGCCTGTAAAGGCCATGACTAAACAGCTTCTCTTGCTTTGAAACTAAGTGTACTCGTAAGGTAGGCACTTAACGTGCCCTCTTAGTGTTCCTTTTTTATGAGGGTGCTGTCATGAGATTAAAGTCTATATTTTTTCTTAGTGATTAAAAGTTTTCTTTACTATGTACGATATTTCTCACTTGGAACGAATGGAATCCCTATCATATTGCGTTGTATACCGATGATCAATACTTTACCTGATGGGTGATACTTTGCAAGGTACCCTCGCAGGGAATCGAATGATTCTTTACTTCTCGGTTCAGCCAATTTCCCTCCTAACATTGCGCAATGGTCTCGCGCTGCCGAGAGAACCTTCTTCGGGTTTGTCACTGGTTGATACCACCCGGTGCCAACACGTACTGTAAATTCGTCTGGGCTCCTGATTCCTTATTACAGAATGGTTAAAAAAAAACGAAAAATAAATGAATAAGAATAAAGCTAAAAGGAAATCTAGATATTGGAAGAAATTCATCATCAAAAGGCAGTTTCAAGGAAGATAGACTTTATCTATTATGACTCTGTTATTAATCTCAGAGTTTCAGAGTCAATAATGACGACGATATTTCGTGTCTCTGCTGGTGAAGTTTAGTTAGAAATTTAAAATACCTCGGAGAACGTCTGAACAAAAGTCTTGATAATTTCATTTTTGAAAGTTCGCTAACAAGATGTCTGATATCTGGTGTTTGTGGTGCATTTACGATTGGAAATGTCTCAGGTGAAGAATATGCGAAGTGTGGAGATTAAAAAACTTTTTTGCCTTACCTGAGCTATCTTTAATGTAAACCTCTTCGCCACTAGAGGGCGCTATAGCTTTGATCAATAGATCGTAGAGTTGACAATGTTCAGCGTGAAAACTGATCCCGACACAGAGGATCCCTTCTTGCGAACACAAACCCAAACATTGAAATTCGAACTGGACGTTACTGACATTTTTGTACGCCCCTAGAGTTGAGCGGACGACTTTTATTCGTTGGTAGATAAACGAAGTCTTCCCAGAAGTCGTAGATTCAATTGGGGTCCGAGCATAAAACAGAACCCACAACGCGAAGACGGTTTTTCGTATGTTTGTTGCAGCCATTTTGTCGTGGTGTTAATTCAGTTTTACATAGATCCAGTAATAGATAGACTATGTGAATATCGTCTCATTGTCTATGCATGTATTTTTAGGGTGAGGAAAAAAGCGATATATTGATTAACGTAGAAAAAATGTAGCTGGTGAATTAGTGGTGAATTAGTGGTGAATTAGTGGTGAATTAGTGGTGAATTAGAATAAACTGGTGAATTTCTTAATGAAACAGGAACTCTATAAATTTAAAGATTACTATTATCATCGATTATACTCCGACTTTTGATTTGACAAAGGCGTTTTTACAAGTAATTGAGAATCAGATTCACTTCTCATTCACTGGGAATAGAACGCAATTCTAATCGAGCTGCGAATGGTGTATTGGAAATGGTTGAAAATTCTTTCATTTCTTCTCATTTCTTGATAACAGATTATCAATGTTTTATCTAAGTTAACTCTGTAGACGATCATGAAATTTTTACTATATTCCCTAATTGTGTTCGCTACGTCCAAAAATCAAGTTCCTCTTGTTTGTCTTATAAGTGGAATAATATTCTACAGGTTTTATAACCGATTCCTGTAGACGATTCAAGCAATGAATTTATGAGCTCAATTCACGACAATACGCGATCATATTGAGCAAATAATAAGCGATCTGTCGTTTACGCAAGGGTGATATGCACCAGTTGCTGTCTATGTTCTTAGCCAAACGCGATGCATCAGCGAAATCATGATTGTGTGTTTATGCAGTTTGCGCAAGTGAATAAATATTCGAAAGAACAATAACTGGTCTTACAGCAGTGATAGCAGGAATCACAACTCAAATACGCCAACACGCCAAAGACTGATTATTGGTATCATTTCTGATAGCTTATTCCACGTCCTACGTGTCATAGATTTTTTTTTAAGATTTTATTTATTATAGTGGCATGAGCAACATGCATAGATATGATGTGTTTCAATTGTTATAACCTGCGTCCGGCCCAAATGTCGACTTACAAATCGTTCTTCAGAAATTAGTTGGTACAGGATTGCCAACCACAGTAAAATATGTGTTCAGTGCTTCATCTGAGACATTTTTAATTGAAAATGAACTACAAACACCAGATATTAGACATTTTATCAGCACACTTTCAAAAACTGATCGTCCACACTTCACATGTGTTCAGTGCTTCATCTGAGACATTTTTAATTGAAAATGAACTACAAACACCAGATATTAGACATTTTATCAGCACACTTTCAAAAACTGATCGTCCACACTTCACATGTGTTCAGTGCTTCACCTGAGACATTTTTAATTGAAAATGAACTAAAAACACCAGATATTAGACATTTTATCAGCACACTTTCAAAAACTGATCGTCCACACTTCACATGTGTTCAGTGCTTCATCTGAGACATTTTTAATTGAAAATGAACTACAAACACCAGATATTAGACATTTTATCAGCACACTTTCAAAAACTGATCGTCCACACTTCACATGTGTTCAGTGCTTCACCTGAGACATTTTTAATTGAAAATGAACTACAAACACCAGATATTAGACATTTTATCAGCACACTTTCAAAAACTGATCGTCCACACTTCACATGTGTTCAGTGCTTCACCTGAGACATTTTCAATTAAAAATAATTAACGAGACGAGTAGTAGTGTATAGGTTCAATATTTATTTGACGCACGAGCTTTCGCTTTTAATGAATAGAAGCTTCATCATGTGAATGAGTTGTTAGTTAAAAATTAACAACAAACACCAGATATTAGATATTTTATCAGCACACTTTCAAAAACCGATCGTGTGCAGATAAAATGTCTAATATCTGGTGTTCGTAGTACATTTCCAATTAGAAATATCTCAGGTAAACAGGCACTGAACACATGTGAAGTGTGGACGATCAGTTTATGAAAGTATGCTGATAAAATGTCGTCAGACGTCTTCTATCACTTTCACTGAAAATATCTTATGAAATGAAATACAAGGTGAGGCAAAAACGTCTAAAAGATTGACAATTTCTAGAACGGTGTATCTAAGTCGATTAGATAAACCAGAAAGTGCTCTTTCCAGGCAACGGATCGATATCTACAGAGAAAACTATTTTCAACAACTAATGCGGACCCCGAAACCGTGTGGCAATTGGGTATCACACTTGCGGTAAAATGGGCGTCCAACAGGCGCGTTTGTAAATAATCTGCGCTTCGAATTTGTCTCGTTTTGTATCGAAAGCGAAGCAAATTGATAATCAACATAAACAACAAAGAGCCCAAGAGGGGGCGCTGAATATTGATTGTTATGTTGTTTGAACACATTTGGATTCACGGGTCTAATAAACATGCTGTTGTTCCACGATTTACCAAATAATAATGTGTGTTTTATTCGATTCTAAGAAAGTAAACTTTTGCATCATTGTTGACAAACGTTCTCTGTGAGAACGACCTTTCACAATGTCCCTGGAAAACCAAAACACATGTGAAGTGTGGACGATCAGTTTTTGAAAGGTCGATGATAAAATGTCTAATGTCTGGTGTCTAATGTCTAATGTCTAATGTTTTATGTCTAGAACAACCTTTCACAATGTCCCTCGAAAACCAAAACACAAACGAAAAAGAGTAGTTTATGATTCATAGTAAAAGTATTATTGGATTGTCGACTGAATTAAGTCTTCCTTGCTGGGCGTCAAATACTTCCGAAGGCCAACGGTGTAAATAAATATCACGAAAACGTCTAAAAAATCCCTGTGATTACTGATGAACCAATGGCATCTTCTACATTGCATGGGGCGATTGGGTGACGTCACGTCGATTCATTCACGATTAATAAATATTTTCTCTCTACGGCTTCGATAAAGTATCCCTTGAAAGAAAACCTTCCACCTGATTATAGCGACCTGAGTCATTATGAAATGTACAAAAAGCAATTACCATCATATCTCACTTTTGTGATTTTATTGAACATGATATGAACGAATGTGCAACAGAAATGATTGATTGATTGATTGATCGATTCATTGGTTGATCGATTGATTGATTGATTGATTGATCGACTGACTGCTCATCGGTGGCGTTTCAACCATTCTGGAAGATATGAAGAAAAGAAGATAATTTCAATAACATTATTAGGACATTACAGTAAGCACACGCGCGCACAGCACGTGATTGGTCGGGCTATAAACTTACCCTGTCTTTTAAACACGTTTTGTAGTTATATCATTTTGTTCTCGGTAATTGCAGTTGGGTTATCTCCTTTTCTAACAACGCTATCTCTTTCATCAGTTCCAATTTCTCATTTACCAATCTCAAATTAACCACCGAGAGTGGTTCATCTACAACTGTTTCATCTTCAACTGGTTCATCTACAACTGGTTCATCTAATTGCTGTTGGGTTAGCATTTCTAACAACGCTATATCTTTCATCAGGTCTTCTGCAACTGTTTCTTCTACAACTGGTTCTTCTGCAACTGGTTCTTCTACAACTGGTTCTTCTGCAACTGTTTCTTCTACAACTGGTTCATCTTCAACTTGTTCTTCTGCAACTGGTTCTTCTGCAACTACCGGTTTTTTATTCTTTCTTCCCCTACGTTTCTTTGGTTTAGTTTCTTGCCCGTTCAAATCTTTGGTATCTTCACCTTGTTCACCTTCAGTCACCGTTTTCTGGTTGTTTTTTTTAGATTTTTTTACTTTCTTGGATTTTTTCCTTTTTCTCGTCTTTTCTCCAGTGGCGTCTTGTGGGACTACTGCTAACCCTGTATCACTGTCTCCTGCCGCCGCCGCTGCCGCCGAGTCGAGAAGCTCTGTCGATGATGACGCCTGCTCGATGAGGTCTACTTGCTCTTTCTTACCCTTGCGTTTGTTTCGTCTTTTCGAATCGACAAAAACCACAAAAACGATGGCGATAACGAGGAAAACTCTTATAATATTCATGGCCTTCGTCGGTGTTTCTGAAAGCAACGAGAAAACTGGTTTTTATTTTGTGATATCTAGTTCTAAGATTTGCGTCAGCCTTTGAGACGCCGTCATAGCAACCAACATTTTATAGGCTTCGGTCAACATTTCATAAACGATCGTTCATATTAATAATAATAATAATAATAATGATGATAATGATAATGATAATGATAATGATAATGATAATAGCAATAATAATAATAGCAACAGCAACAGCAACAGCAATAGCAATACAAATGTAATTACATTACAAAAATATATATTATTATATTATTAGATAATACAATAGTAATGATAAAAATTCACGTATTAATAATAATAATTAATAATAATAACTAATAATAATCATTGCCATAATGATATAATATGTCAACATAATATGATAATATATATATCATTATCATATTATCTTAAAAAATATGATAATTAATACGTATAATAATAATAATGATAATAATAATAATGATAATTAATACGTATTTTGATTTGTACTGCTCTAGATCAAAAATTTATAAGCGATACCAAATTCGTTTAAAAGTAAGACGTAATATAAAGTGAATTTATAAATCGGGATAAGATTGTGATAAATAAACCGAGTGAAATTCTACAATAGATTCGACCAATAATTGAAAAAAGTTTTCCAATGGACGAGAATAAATATTTCCATCAGCGGCAGGCTTACTGAGTGCTAGATTTACAAGATATATTTATACAGAAATCAAACAAAGTGAGCGATCAAAAAAGTAATTCCAGTATTAAGCAACTTTACAACTTTTGAAATTGAGATTTATTTTCATTCAAATGTTACATTAATAGACGATATTCCAAATATATGTTAAAAAGTAAGGAAAATGTAACAGGATAATTGAGCTACACAGAGTACACGGACAGACGGTAACAGATCAACAACAAACAATCAGTGAATTATTGCTTACCTTCTGTTCGTTAATAAATTGAGAATGTACGAATTATAACAACAGTGTGGAATATCGTTCGTTTTAACCGGTCTTAAATACACGGAATCGATTCATTTTTCGTTCAACGGCATGATTATCGGCGATTAGCAACAGACGTTTGGCACCTCCGCCTGTGAGCGTAAACACAATTGTGAATAATGCGAAATTTTGAAATCAATCAACGCACAACAAGTAACATCTAATTCGACACGTGGACAGTAAATAAATCATTCTTGCGCCACTGATGATCCACTGAGGATCCACTGGGGATCCACTCGCGATCCACTCGTGATCCAATGATGATCCACTGATGATCCGCTGATGATCTACTGATGATCCACTGAGGATCCACTGGGGATCCACTGATGATCCACTCGCGATCCACTGATGATCCACTGATGATCCACCGATGATCCGCTGATGATCTACTGATGATCCACTGAGGATCCACTGGGGATCCACTGATGATCCACTCGCGATCCACTGATGATCCACTGATGATCCACCGATGATCCGCTGATGATCTACTGATGATCCACTGAGGATCCACTGGGGATCCACTGGGGATCCACTAGAGATCCACTGGGGATCCACAGCATTTGGTAATCGGTGAAACAACAGCATGTTTATTAGACCCGTGAATCCAAATGTGTTCAAACAACATAACAATCAATATTCAGCGCCCCCTCTTGGGCTCTTTGTTGTTTATGTTGATTATCAATTTGCTTCGCTTTCGATACAAAACGAGACAAATTCGAAGCGCAGATTATTTACAAACGCGCCTGTTCGACGCCCATTTTACCGCAAGTGTGATACCCAATTGCCACACGGTTTCGGGGTCCGCATTAGTTGTTGAAAATAGTTTTCTCTGTAGATATCGATCCGTTGCCTGGAAAAAGCACTTTCTAGTTTATCTAATTGACTTTGATACACCGTTCTAGAAATTGTCAATCTTTTAGACGTTTTTGCCTCACCTTGTATTTCATTTCATAAGATATTTTCATTGAAAGTGATAGAAGACGTCTGACGACATTTTATCAGCATACTTTCATAAACTGATCGTCCACACTTCACATGTGTTCAGTGCTTCACCTGAGATATTTCTAATTGAAAATGTACTACGAACACCAGATGTTAGACATTTTATCAGCACACTTTCAGAAACTGATCGTCCACACTTCACATGTGTTCAGTGCTTCACCTGAGATATTTCTAATTGAAAATGTACTACAAACACCAGATATTAGACATTTTATCTGCACACGATCAGTTTCTGAAAGTGCGCTGATAAATGTCTACATTGTTCTTGTTTGGAGCGTTTGGAAATTCAGCTACTTTCCTGATAACGATAAGTCGTAGATTCCGCGGTTTATCTTACGCTAACTATTTGATAGTTTTATCTGTCAGTGATTTTCTGGTTTGTATCCATTATACGTTGATACCTGTTATACAGTTTATTTTATTGCTTCTAAACACTGGTGCTGTATTCATCATAGATTCACTGATCAGTTGTCAAATCTACGAATTTGTAATGGGGCTCGCAGCCATCAACAGTCCGTGGTTAATCGTGGCTATATCTCTAGAACGCGCGGCGGTTGTTCTCTTCCCGTTCACATCTCGTTTGATATGCACCCCGAAATTCGCTAGATTTGTTATATTCATAATTATTGCAGTTAATGTACTGGTTATTTTCATCAGCCCTTAGAAATGTCTCAGGTGAAGCACTGAACACATGTGAAGTGTGGACGATCAGTTTTTGAAAGTGTGCTGATAAAATGTCTAATATCTGGTGTTTGTAGTTCATTTTCAATTAAAAATGTCTCAGGTGAAGCACTGAACACATGTGAAGTGTGGACGATCAGTTTCTGAAAGTGTGCTGATAAAATGTCTAATATCTGGTGTTCGTAGTACATTTTCAATTGAAAATGTCTCAGGTGAAGCACTGAACACATGTGAAGTGTGGACGATCAGTTTCTGAAAGTGTGCTGATAAAATGTCTAATATCTGGTGTTTGTAGTTCATTTTCAATTAAAAATGTCTCAGGTGAAGAAATGAACACATTTGAAGTGTGGACGATCAGTTTCTGAAAGTGCGCCGATAAAATCTCTAATATCTGGGACCGGTTTCACAAAGCATAATTAACTTCAATTATGATTAGGACCTAAATCTTGATTAAATTTCTTCAATTATGATTAGTTAAGTACGATTGAAATTCGGTTTCACAAAAGGGTTTAATTAAAAAATTAACTTATTACATAATTAGGCAACTTAATTACAATTTAAATGTATCAAAATGGTTGAAGATTGCTCTGAAAGGTCTCAGGAACCAGTGGAAAACTTAGCAAGATGTCTCTAAAGTTTTTGAATAGAAACTCACCTCCAGTCAGCAAAATAAAATCCTCGTAAATGGGGTTTATTTCCGAGCAGTGATTAGCACTTGTTAACACTATAACTCCATAGATGTGTACTCTACTGACAGAAATCTATCATATGTATGGACAAAATCAATTAATTCAATACTTCTTTTAAGTATGTGGTGGTCGTGCTGACAAAAACATAGGATGTTTGAAAATAAATCAATAGAATAGAGTATTGACATTCCTTTTTTACAAAAGGCAAAAAATCCAGATTATTCAGCCAAACAATCTGAAAAATTGAATAAGTGTAGGAATTGCCGTCGTCAATTAATAAACACCAAATTCCATGAGAAATATCTGCAGCTTTTTGTTCTTAATAATAAACTAATGATGATTAAATTGTTTAATTACACTCTAGAGGAGAATCAAATTTTGTGATTAACTTAATTATAATTAAAGTTAATTACGTTTTGTGAAACACCTAACGTGATTTAATCACGATGATTTAATCATGATTAGTGATTTAATTATAATTAAGGGTTAATTACGCTTTATGAAACCGGCCCCTGGGGTTTGTAGTTCCTTACAATTAGCAATATCTCAGATGAAGCACTGAACACATGTGAAGTGTGGACGATCAGTTTCTGAAAGTGCGCTGATAAAATGTCTAATGTCTGATGTTTATAGCTTATTTACGAGATGCGGTTTCAATCCTGAACACGAACATTAAAGATGGCCGATTTGTTTGTCATAAAACCGGTGACCACGTGTTAGGTCAAGCTGCGTATCTTCCAACTGCTTCGGCAATTATTGAACGTTTCCAAACTTCTGTTACCATCACGATACCCACTCGGATGGAAAATTTTATAATTCGGTAGATCGATTTAAAATGTCGTTAGTGTATATAAAGAGAATCGACTAAGCTTCTTCCAAAACGTTCGTTTGCTCCAGTATTCAGCAGTTAACTACGTAACACTACACAAACGGTAAGCATTATATTTACACAAGTTCTAGGAAGTTTTTGATGTGACGTGATATTGATATATCAAACATCTTTATTAACCGTTGATTTTAAATCAAAGCGATATCATTTACGCTTTATAGATTTGTGACACATTAATCATTTTGATGGTTTAAGTTAGTATAAATGAAATTTTCAATAACAATATTTAAGTAAGTTAAAGATATTGAATGTTTTTTGTAGTTTTAAGGCAAATTTTCTTCCAACTTCGATAGTACGATGAGCGTGGGAAAAATCATCGTTACTAACTGAATCTCGCATGAACCTTTCGATAAAAACAATTCCATAATCAGAAATGAAAAAATACCGCTATATACTAATGATACATAAGTTATGCGGAAAAGTTCGACTTCAAAACGGCACCGAACTCGCTGAGAATTTTACTCACGTGAATTTCGTATTAACGTTATTGTTACTAAGCAAACATTTTTTTTTAAGAAAATGCTTTAAGAAAAGCCGCGATCATTAAATTCATCGTATATCAATTGACTGAGGTTTTTTCGTGTTGCAAGCCGAATCGTACTAACGAGGTTTGACTGTGGCGTAATGTGCATCAATGTTTTATTCTTTCAGTTTATCACCAACTACTTCACTATGAATTTCTTACGAATTTGCGTCGTTCTTGTCGTCATGGTGGCGATCGTTCATTCGCAACCTGTAACCGAAGAACAACTCAACGAACTCGAAAAAGAGAAACTCGAAATTGAAATAGCAAATCTGAAACTTACCAGGGGATACTTGAAAGCCCAGGCGGAGAAAGAAAACCTTTTACTGGATCATCTCAAAAATCCGCAAGATAAATAATACCTAACTTGAATAAGATCTTTAGTAAGTGATAATCAATTTTACTTTTACAAATTTTCCGGTACTATTTGTAACCATCGGTGCAACGATATATAGAGAATCCCGGCCACGCTGATTTAACGAGAAACATCAAATCCGATTAGTTTCCTTAAAGCTAATGATTTATTGATTAGACGTTTCGAATATAACCTAATAACTCATCTACAGGTATCACTAATCGGACTTCATCGTCCGTTATACCAGTGTGGGATCGTTTTCTATACGACTGTTATATTTGCGTTTATAATGAAATAGAGCTGGACCCTCGGGTATATAGTTTACCTATCATCTAAGCGAATTACATATTAAACATGTGAAGCCTGATGCATTTACTAGTACGATCTAAAATATTTTAGTAGACAGTAATATGGATGAATGAATTCTAACAGAGAGCCAATTGATCTTGCAAAATATTTGTATAGTCCAGTACCGCGGGCTTAGCTAGAAAATCTAACTCAATTTTTTGCGCATTATGAGAGAGACTGGCTTTACTGATTCATAGCAAATACTTTGTAAAGTTAATCTGTTTTCACCACTGAAATGATTTTAAAAACTGACACTCACTCAATGCTTAAACTGACACTAAGGAATTGTATTTTTTCGTTCCAGTTCGAAGCTCCGTATAGCGAAATATGCATTATCAAATAAAGTTGTTCTTTTTGAGTTCAATAAAAATCTTCTAAAAGTAAATTTAAAAAAAAACGGAATTTCATTTTTCTTCGTTTTTTGTTTTGCTTTGTGGAGGAATCGATGTGACCTTGCGCAGGATTTTCCCCAGAGAACCGCCTAACTCGACAATAAATCCCAAATATCAGAAAACTAATCAGAAAATACAATGACGAGGACCCTGTGAGCTAGGTTCCGGCATCGGGTATCCGGCTCAGAGGAACTAGGATCCAGCCTTGATATCCGACCAGAAACTGTGGCCCAGGCGCGTCCAAGGCTTATTGTAAAATACCGAAAAGGAAGCACTGCAACCCTGCCACCAACCGGGAAATCATTTAAACATCACATAAAACGAAGGAACTTAAAAATCTATTTTCTGGATTCAAACGTAATTGACTTTATCCTCACCGATCGGGTCGGTAATGGATGGGAATTACAAAGTAAACACTTCTACATGCGCTGCTGCCGAGGGTGTTCAAAATAATATATCCTGTATTCAACATGGGGCAAATACGACAACGGTCATCTCCACATTTATCTGTTCCTTTGGGAGCATCAGCCGTTTCGCGGCTAAAAACATTTGAGTGAACAAAATTATCTGTTCGATTCTTAGGCCGTCGGTAAGCAACAATAGGTAGGAGTGAGTTTGTTAGACATTTTGATGATATCAAATTTTTCGTAAATAATTTTGCCTGTTTCGCCAAAAACTGCATATATAATATTTCCTGATTTCCGATCTGCAGAGAATGCCGTATTCAGGAAAGCTATAACTGTAATCAAACTGATTACTCTTTGCTTTGCTCCGTACTTCATAAGCGTTTCGTGTATTATCATAATCGCTATAAAACTGGCGTCGCGATCAGTGAAATCTTCTCGGAAAACTGTACAAAATATTCCCTTCGAAGTACTACATTTGACAATGCTCTACGGTGTGAAAACTTTAGGGATTTCAAGTGACAAATAATATCACGTTAAAACTAATGGGGGTGTATATGGGTCACATCGCGATAAAAATCATTTTGCGTTAATCGGTTTCGTAGTGTAGTGGTTATCACGTCCGCTTCACACGCGGAAGGTCGCGGGTTCGAGCCCCGCCGAAACCTTTTTTGTCACCGAATTTCCCGAAGCCCATTTCCCCCCCCCACCGCCCCCACCCACAGAAACATTTTTTCCTGTACGTAATGTTTTACGTTTTCTTCGTTCAGCTTCGAAATAAAATCGAAAACATCGAACAACAAAAAAAAAAACAAACTGACTACAAAATATGATTTTTTTTCAACAAATAATTTAAAACATTTTATTATATTACCAGAGGAAAATAACAAATTCGACAATGAGAACTCCTTACAATTGATTCAATAGAGTATCTGAGAATGTTTATATGAAATATCTGCCCGATTAACAAGGCACTGAACATAGTGTCTAATATCGCCACCAGGGCGCGTGCGCGGCAGAATCCCCGGATGACAGCATATATACAAACATTTATCCGTCTTTGATTGTCAACTTTCAACGAGTCAACAAACCATCGCCAGGTGGCGTCAAATTTGTCGGTTATGACGTCATCGATGATCTGCCCGTAGATCCGGGGATTTTCAACAACAGTTTCTAAAGCAGCCGACATAAGCGACACGTTCTATAAGTGGATCACGTGATGTGTGAATAGTAAATGTACAAGTATAGAAAAATGCGTAGTCTGTGCGCGATCCGTTTAAATTAAATTCATCCGAATTTATTCGAAATCCAAAAAATCAATTCAAGTAATTTATGTAGCTTTGTCCGTTCGACATAATTGCGTACAAATCAAAGCAAATTTTGTCGAATAAGAGTTTCCGTTTTGTTTTCCAGGGGGCGTCAACGTCGACCTGATGACGTCACTTATTATTGTATAATCTAAACGGATTTAACTCAGACTACTGCAGTGTAATGTATTGATGCCGGGATGATAGATCTGTGATCGAATTTTTAAGTTTAATTTCTGTTTTCAAAAAACGTTTCAATTAAATTCAACTACATTCTCGATATCCGGAATAGAAAGTTACAAAGGTTTCCACGTCATCATCCACACAAGCCTTATATTTATATACACTGCACGGTATATCCCAAAATGACGTCATCCGTTACGATGACCTATATATCATCATCCCAGCATGTTACATTTACTGTATAATTGATAATGATAATAATAATAACATATATTGATATTTATATATTTCTGATGTAAACCGTTGTGGAGTTCGCTATAAAACTTTATGTATTTCACAACAGAGCGGTTTCTGTCGAGACTATCTGTGAATTATCAATAGTACACATGTACGTGAATATGGACAGCCATCGACGCCAAAATACTGTGCGAGTTTTAATTAACATTCATAGATTACATATTTTTGGCAGAAATTGCGTCCAATACGTAAACAATGATACCTACAAAAAGCCAACAAATAATTTATCTTTTTAGCTTGATCCAGTTCCGGATCCAGTTCCACAGTTAATGGACTCAGTTACACAGTTCTGGACTCCAGTTCCACGGTTCTGAATCCAGTTCCACAGATCTGGATTCAGTCCCACAGTTACTGGACCCAGTTCCACAATTCGGGACATAGTTCCACAGTTCTGGACATAGTTCCACAGTTCTTGTTTCAGTTCCACATTTCCGGAATCAGTTCCACAGTTCTGGATCCAGATGTTAAGTCAAGAATTGACTCTTAAAAGTACTCTTAAAAGTAACTGAAAACTAATTCAACTAATTTAAACCGATGAGAATTGTGGAACTAGATTACGCGCACGAGATGTTTGAATACCGGAAACTGAGTGTAATAAACACAGACTATGAGAACAGGAAGCTTACTCAAAATATACCCTACTTGAATTAACATCGAAATTATGCGACTCTTAGTAAAAACATCGTTATAATTTTAATAAA
Organism: Tubulanus polymorphus; assembly: GCF_964204645.1. Classification (NCBI taxonomy): domain Eukaryota; kingdom Metazoa; phylum Nemertea; class Palaeonemertea; order Tubulaniformes; family Tubulanidae; genus Tubulanus; species Tubulanus polymorphus. The sequence goes on from NC_134030.1 coordinate 426,931, forward strand.
AAACTATGTCACATTTCAGCGGCCATTTTGGATCGCGCGTGATTTCGATGAAGTCACGTGCGGCGCGAGACTTTGATGTTTCAGTCGTCGAGTAACGATTTTGACCAAGTATCGCGTAATAATCCAAGATGGCCGCTGAAATGTTAAATAGGTTCATTCTCTAAACGTTCATATATTTTTTTAAATAACAAATTTACTTTCTATTTGACGATGATAGTCTGTGTACTTGCCGCAGACATTAAACATCGATCGTCATTCCCGGTTGACATTATTCGCTACTTATGATAACATCACTGAGAAACAAGCAGCAATCTCAGAATTAGGAGGAATTAAAAAACAGGTGATATGGATAGACAGGTGCGCGAAAACAAAATAATAATAAAATCAGAATTTAAAATCATTATTACTATGATTGATATAATTATTGTGATTTTGGTAATTAATTAAATATCGTTTAATTATCTAATAATTAATTAATAAAAGAGTATATTATGAATAACATTATATTTTATACAACGAAGTTTTCTAGAGAATTCATGAAAAGAATAATAACAAATATCTAAAAAGGAATTTCATAAAATCAAATAAGAATTTGGCTTCTTTTTTTCACTCGGTATCAATTTCTGTCGAATTCACCATTCTAATTTCTGTGAATTCCCGATAAAAACACACAGCGACACCTGACGGCAGTGTCAAGAAAATAATTTACAAAATCCAAAAAGAATTCAAACGGAGAAATGTTCTGTTTTTCTAAATGAACGAGAGAGGGCGCCTCACACAGACGGAAGACTCTATGCTTCAGTATCTACACACTGTAGTGATCAGCATTTCAATGATTACACAATATTCCAGAAAAGCAATTTAATTATTTAATTATTTTTGTTTAATCAGCGAGTCCCAGTGCGGTAGCTGTTATATATTCTACCGGTTTTTGCTGCAATATTAAGAAGGAAATATAAATTCCTAAAAGTCCCCTCCTCGCAGAAGCAGCGGCTGCTGCTGCTGCTGTCTGATTCATCGTTTCATTCATCCGCCATATTAAATCTCGTGTCGTCATGGCAACTGTATTATCATTATTTTACAATACATATTATACATAATCTCTCTCACTCTCAACATTATCACCTAACAATATCATCAGGTTGTCATGGTGACGCGCCTTGACCGACCAATGAATGTACGCCATCGAACCACGTGACGGAAATGTTGATGCAATTTATGTTCTAATAATGTTGATTGGTTTAGAACTAAAAACCGTCAGTCTGCCGAAGCTAACACAGGGATGCGAGGTTCTGGGATAGTTAGCATAAGAGATATAGATATATATGGATTCATGTCTAGCGCCCGATTGTCACATTCTCCATTACAGCCAATCAGAGGACGACTCGTCGAGTGACGCTGCGTGACGTCACCGACAACTACTTCCTGTAATGGAGCATGTAACGTGATATTAGTACGCGGCAGAAGGCACTGTGTGGTGGCGTGATTCGCCCAGAAATAGGACAAAGATAGTCAAACTCATCAAAATGAAATCTCAATCGAAGCATCTGATACCCTAGAATTTTAGAATCTTCAAGATCCTAGAACAATCCTATAATCCTAGAACCTAGGTATTTCTAGAATCCTAGAATATTATCTAAATCAATCAATAAAACAGCAATAAAGAGATCGTCATTAGTTTGGAGTTGATTCGTGGAATGGATAAATTATTACGTCACTCATATTTTCACAAATCGCGTAAAATGCAGAAACACGACTATGCTGTGCTCAATATGGCCGCAATGGCGACCTATTTGTATTTTCTAGTGGTAGGCGCCTATGTTTTGATTTTCGTACATCGTCGTTTTTTTGATTTTTTATTCTATCAGTGAAGTAAAACTTCAAGTCGAAATGATAATAATAATTTCCACTCGAGTTCGACCGATCGTGGAACAACAAAATATTCGTCTCGGGATGGAAACGCAATATCCGGTTTTACAACTATACACCGCTAGCTGGCGCCACCGTCGGCTCGTTTTAAAACGTAAACAAAAATATTTACAAGTGGCCTAAAAGTGGTGCGTGTGAAAAACGATCTATTCGTAATTAATAATTAAAATAATTAATCAATTAATGGAGTACCGGCACATGTCACCAGGTGGTGCGACTATACGGTCGGGTTTGAACGATAGTTGAAATCAGTTGATTTCAAATATTCTACGATGAAAACACTTTTTTACTCTATTGTGTTTATTGCAGTCTTCAGCGCAAATTGATCAGAAATAGTTGAATCGATGATAGACTACTAGCGACACCTGGTGGATCCTTTCATCGAATCCTCCCTTGCCACAGCTCGTAGCAGGGCCGATATCCCGTCAACAGATACTCAAAGACTAGAACTGTGAACTTAGAAAACTCGGTGAGCAAAAATTACGCTTTTTTCGTTTCACTGAAACATTTTCCCCGAAACGGAGAAAAAAATCTAAATTGAATAAAAAGTGTTCGTAATAGTGTATCGAGTGCGCGTGCGCGCGAGCACTGACGTGTGACGTCATCTCGTGTGGATTTGACGTCACTTTCTGGCAGGATTGCGAACAAGTCTTCACATTTATATAATCAGTCTCGGTAGTAGATGCCACAACCTGCAATTTGTACGGAAACAATATTAATATTCCTGAAGATGACTATTAGGATATAGTCGAAACGTTGAATAAACTACACTAGCTCAAGAAATACAGTATTCCTGAAGATCACCATTATGATTAAGTCGAAACGTTGAATAAACTACACTAGCTCAAGGAATACAGCATAATTCCATATAAGATATTATATGAGTTTTAGATAGATCTCAAAACTATCTCAGATTATAATATCTCAGTTATAAGATAAACTTTGAGATATATCATCGATTATAAGATTGATGAAAATACTCACACAATGCAAATAGAATAATATCGTCTGCGTGAACTGGCGAAATCACCGTTTGAATAATTTAAAAAACTTGTTCTTGTTCATAGTGGGAGGTCCCATTAACATCGGCACCTGATTCTTATGAGATATCGATATCTAAAAAATATATATATATCAAAATATCATTAATAAATATATATATATATATATCGAATATAATATAATCGGATATTGGCTAATGTATTATACGTACTGTACAGGGAGGCTGTAACCACGGCTCTCCGTCTATCTGCATCGGGAACGCTTTCCTAGTTCTGAAATATTGTAGCGAACGTGTTTAAGAGCTGGATAAAGGAAACTCGGCTGGAGAAGATGAAGGTTTAGGTGACCAGAGTTTGCTTGGCGTTTATGTTGTTTTTAAACTGTGATATCTCAGCTCAGTAAACAACCGATTCTTATTCCGATAAACGGATAAAGGGGTAAGGGTGGGGATTAAAGGGGGTAAGGGTTGGGATTGAAGGGGGTAAGGGTGGGGATTGAAGGGAGTAAGAGGGGTGGATTGAAGGGGGTAAGAGTGGGGGGATTGAAGGGGGTAAGAGTGGGGGATTGAGGGGGTAAGAATGGGGGATTGAAGGGGTAAGAATGGGGGATTGAGAGGGTAAGAATGGGGGATTGAAGGGGGTAAGAGTAAGGATATTGAAGGGGGTAAGAGTAGGGGGATTGAGGGGGTAAGAGTGGGGGATTGAAGGGGGTAAGAGTAAGGATATTGAAGGGGGTAAGAGTAGGGGGATTGAGGGGGTAAGAGTGGGGGATTGAAGGGGGTAAGAGTAAGGATATTGAAGGGGGTAAGAGTAGGGGGATTGAGGGGGTAAGAGTGGGGGATTGAGGGGGTAAGAATGGGGGATTGAAGGGGTAAGAATGGGGGATTGAGAGGGTAAGAATGGGGGATTGAAGGGGGTAAGAGTAAGGATATTGAAGGGGGTAAGAGTAGGGGGATTGAGGGGGTAAGAGTGGGGGATTGAAGGAGGGTAAGAGTAAGGATATTGAAGGGGGTAAGAGTAGGGGGATTGAAGGGGGTAAGAGTGGGGATTGAAGGGGGTAAGAGTAAGGATATTGAAGGGGGTAAGAGTAGGGGGATTGAGGGGGTAAGAGTGGGGGATTGAAGGGGGTAAGAATGGACTGCTTACCTAATCACAACCGATGAACACTGCGCTAAACGTTTACCAGTAGCTTTCAGTGTGATCACTTGACCCATATGCATCGTGTTCTCCAGTCCGACCACTTCAATTAATCGATCTCCAATATCTATAAAATATCAACATATAAAACACACGCCATTAACTCAAACATTACCAGTTTAGTTTGGTTTGTTCAGGACACAGATCTCACAATTCCAAATGGTGTAAGAAGAATTGGCGGCTGGTTGATCTTCAGCGAGATCGTTTGGAGTAATGTTGACCGTCAAGTGCTGCCCCTATACACGACATTACCGGCGAACAAGTGAACTAACCACTACAACTCAATATTCTTACTGCGGCATGCGAGTAATAAGTTAGTTCTCACATTCGTCGTCAACGATTTGTATAGCGGCAGCACTAGACGGTTAAGATATTTACGGGTGATAAAATGTAATATTCTTCAAACTTGTTGCAGATATTAATAATGTTTGATATCAATTGATTCTGTTCGTTGATTCAAAATACTGGGCCCGGTTTTATAGACTGGTAATACCTCTAACCCGGGGGGTTAATTCAATTGAAAATTAATTGAGATAGCCCCCGGGTTAAAGGTAATACCCGTCTATAAAACCAGCCCCAGTATTTTGCAAGTGCTGCCTAGTCTTTACCCTAGTCTTTCTAGTCCTTCAATCGATGTGATTTAATCTCATCTCAAAACCCATTTAACTAATTTTAGTTTTCTCTGTCCCTTTAATCAAAAACCGATGAGCATATTTCATATGGATTTTAGGCTGAATAAATTATCAACATTAGTCAGTCTGTATGTCCACTAATTGCTGTACGTGAACCCGTGTTAGCTTCATACAGGCCCATTTTTACGCTCTAATGGGCCTGTAGTGGGCCTGTAATGGGCCTGTAGTGGGCCTGTAATGGGCCTGTAGTGGGCCTGTAATGGGCCTGTAGTGGGCCTGTAATGGGCCTGTAATGGGCCTGTAATGGGCCTGTAGTGGGCCTGTAGTGGGCCTGTAATGGGCCTGTAGTGGGCCTGTAATGGGCCTGTAGTGGGCCTGTAGTGGGCCTGTAATGGGCCTGTAGTGGGCCTGTAATGGGCCTGTAGTGGGCCTGTAATGGGCCTGTAGTGGGCCTGTAATGGGCCTGTAGTGTATATAATAATAATATAAGTAAGAGTGTGTTGTACATTTCCTATGCGAATACAGTTTATTATAACGTATTTCTTGATTTTGAGATTACTTCTGTGGCAAGCGAGAGCAGCATCTCGTCGGTCCCTTCTACCCCCCCCCCCCTCCCTCATCTCACACACCTCTTATTTAAGAGTTTACTAGGAACAGTGGCCAACTAAGGCTAAACTGCACGCTGACTTTATATTTTATTCTTTTAAAAACGTTCGAATTTGTCGGTGAAATATTTTCAGAAAACACGTTTTCGAACTGACGGCAACATCGATATAGAATCTATTCTAATTTACATTTAAATCAAAACATACACAATATTGAACAAGTCAATAATTTCAACATTGAAAAAAAACACCGAATACAATCATCAGAACGAGGTCAGACAATTAATCAATAAATTCATAACAGAAAATATTACTTTAATTGATTAATCAATTAGCAAAAATAACACACACAGCAAACTACGAAGCCATATTCGAGATGAGGGATTGATGACGTCACTATAGAGGACGTGACGTCACAGTGCACGACGGACTTGGTATTAACCTCAACCCCGTGTGAGGTCGGGGTTTAGGGCACTATGTTTAAAGTCAAATAAACCACAAAACATAATAAGTGTAATCATTTAAAATGTCGTGGATCTGTCACGTGACTATCAATATGGCGTTGATGTCACGTGGCAATAACTATGCGACCTCTATTGAGTGATTTTAAACTATTGTAACATTTTGTCCGTGTAACTTGAAATGTAGGTAACATCACAATTAAAAGTGTTGAAGTACACAGTATACACCAGGAGGCGGGTCAAATAGAGAGTGACCACCAGTTCAAACTCACAGTTTCATATCAACAATTCACTAATTCAAATCGATATATTTTTTTCTATAGTCATGCATTATCAGTACCATAGAACACTAGTAGCGCCATCTGGCGACGTGACAAATAACATTTTTTCAAAACTATTGCAGCACAACCTACATCACATCATACACACACATAGCTCTCAGAATACACACACAGATTATATCTGAGATATATCTGAGATCTCAGCTTTATCTTGAAATATCAACTTATATCTGAGATATCTGAGATCTCACAGAATCGGATCACAATCATGGAGAAAACAATCTATCAACAAATCTTTAAGATTGAAAATATATTTACGTTTTTGATCACTTATGAATTTCGTTTTTTTTATCCCGTGGCGCCCCCTGTTGCTTAATTACAACATGGAATTTTGGCAACAGCACCAAAACTTCCATACAAGACCCATGGCCCCCAATGTGGCGACATCTGGTGTCTTTTAAATGATGGACTGAACCTGAATAAACTATTGGCCAAAATAATAGAAATTTTGAACTCTTATTTATCATTTTTAGTTTAGGACTTTTCTTCATTTTAGAGTCCTAGTAGTTGTTTCCTACATGATCTGCGCAGGTTCGAGTCCGGGGGAGGGGCTGAGGGGGAGGGGCTGAGGGGGATTGTAGAGATGGTAGATTCTGTGGTTGTATTCCGGGAGATGTTTGTACGATGAAAAATATTGTAGTCAAAATTCATACAGACAGAAACGTCCAATGTGAGAACATGTATTTAATAATATACCTTGAGTTGCATAGTTAAGCGCTTCACCAGTTAACGGTGTATTATTAGGTTCACGCGTTGTACCGCCTTTAAAAACATAAACAGCAGACACTTTATAGAAAAAACCTGCCCGCAGTGGTCATATAGCAGTGGTGGTACAGTCGATTCATCTGTTCTTCAATTCTTCGGGGTTACATAAAATCCCTGTTCACTAAGAATGGAAAAATAGTCTGAAATGTTTCCTTGAGCTAGTGTAGTTTATTCAACGTTTCGACTTTATCCTAATAGTCATCTTCAGGAATACTGTATTCCTTGAGCTAGTGTAGTTTATTCAACGTTTCCACTATATCCTAATAGTCATCTTCAGGAATATTGTATTCCTTGAGCTAGTGTAGTTTATTCAACGTTTCGACTTTATCCTAATAGTCATCTTCAGGAATATTGTATTCCTTGAGCTAGTGTAGTTTCAACGTTTCTACTTTATCCTAATAGTCATCTTCAGGAATACTGTATTCCTTGAGCTAGTGTTGTTTATTCAACGTTTAGACTTTATCCTAATAGTCATCTTCAGGAATACTGTATTCCTCGAGCTAGTGTAGTTTATTCAACGTTTCGACTATATCCTAATAGTCATCTTCAGGAATACTGTATTCCTTGAGCTAGTGTAGTTTATTCAACATTTCGACTTTATCCTAATAGTCATCTTCAGGAATACTGTATTCCTTGAGCTAGTGTAGTTTATTCAACGTTTCGACTTTATCCTAATAGTCATCTTCAGGAATACTGTATTCCTTGAGCTAGTGTAGTTTATTCAACGTTTCGACTTTATCCTAATAGTCATCTTCAGGAATACTGTATTCCTTAAGCTAGTGTAGTTTATTCAACGTTTCGACTATATCCTAATAGTCATCTTCAGGAATACTGTATTCCTTGAGCTAGTGTAGTTTATTCAATGTTTCGACTTTATCCTAATAGTCATCTTCAGGAATACTGTATTCCTTGAGCTAGTGTAGTTTATTCAATGTTTCGACTTTATCCTAGTAGTCATCTTCAGGAATACTGTATTCCTTGAGCTAGTGTAGTTTATTCAATGTTTCGACTTTATCCTAATAGTCATCTTCAGGAATACTGTATTCCTTGAGCTAGTGTAGTTTATTCAATGTTTCGACTTTATCCTAATAGTCATCTTCAGGAATACTGTATTCCTTGAGCTAGTGTAGTTTATTCAACGTTTCGACTATATCCTAATAGTCATCTTCAGGAATACTGTATTCCTTGAGCTAGTGTAGTTTATTCAATGTTTCGACTTTATCCTAATAGTCATCTTCAGGAATACTGTATTCCTTGAGCTAGTGTAGTTTATTCAATGTTTCGACTTTATCCTAATAGTCATCTTCAGGAATACTGTATTCCTTGAGCTAGTGTAGTTTATTCAATGTTTCGACTTTATCCTAATAGTCATCTTCAGGAATACTGTATTCCTTGAGCTAGTGTAGTTTATTCAATGTTTCGACTTTATCCTAATAGTCATCTTCAGGAATACTGTATTCCTTGAGCTAGTGTAGTTTATTCAACGTTTCGACTATATCCTAATAGTCATCTTCAGGAATACTGTATTCCTTGAGCTAGTGTAGTTTATTCAACGTTTCGACTTTATCCTAATAGTCATCTTCAGGAATACTGTATTCCTTGAGCTAGTGTAGTTTATTCAACGTTTCGACTTTATCCTGATAGTCATCTTCAGGCATCCTTTATATCCCTATTCAGTATTCCTGACGATGACTATTAGGAACCGTTGAATAAACTACACTAGCTCAAGGAAACATTTCAGACTCTTTTTATTCTTAGTGTGCAGGGATTTCACATTATAACACGGACTCCAGTGTTTCACCAGTGGATGACCCCTGGGTTCAGATATCAGAAGTCCAACGATTCATTTTTCTTTTTTGATTTGATTAATCTTAAGACTGGTGTTAATTGTCATATTAACTATATAACCAGTTTGACTTGGACCGGTGTTAAACAACTGTGTAACTGGACCCAGTACCCGCTGACTACAGGCATGTGGCATGTGGATATATTAGGTACATTTGTACAACTATTAAAGCATCTCAAATTCTGATCCGTTATTCATATCCTACTATAATGTACTCACTCACCTGACTGAGTATTCTATGAGAATGAATGAATACTCACCTTGTATGGCGTAACTCAGGTCATTAGACGACATGCTACTCGACGATATCTCTCGATCTCGATCTTTTTTCTGAGTTTTATGCGTGTGTTTCTTGCGTTTTTTCTGGCTGGGATTTTCGCCCCATAGATTCGAGCCGCCGTAGATACTGGGTATATTCAACACGGCTATACCCTCCAGTGCTGGACCGTTAGCAAGATCCAACGAACAACCATCGCACTGTAATACAAACGTGACGTCACAAATCCTGACGATAATCTTTAGAAATAGTTCGAAATGTCGTGTCTTTTAATTTTTGATTTTAATTCTTGATAAATGAATTTCGATTTTAATTTTTAGATTTGGATATAGTGAGTTTTAATTTTTATATATGATACTTTGTAAATAGACAAATGCGCAGTCTTACTTCTCAGTACACTTAGTACTTATAATTTGAGACTCATAAATAGAGATGACTTCAGTAATGTAACGACCCCGTGGAACTGTTTGAACTGTTGATTTTAAAACTGAAGTCTTATTTTCTTTTTTAAACTACTAACCATGATGTCGATCATTTCGTGTAGATTTTTACACGTAGCGCTGAACGTTTCAGAAGTTCCGAATTCAAAATACCAAATCTTATTCTTCATCCTGCAAATAATAAATCAACGAATGAATGATTAAACTTTCGGTTAAAGCAGTGAAATCAACAACTATGAGTGAAAAATTCTAAATCAGAAATAAACATCTGATAATCGTGTGAAGGGTTGTGTGAGAGGAAAGAGGAGGGAAAATAAAATAATTCAATATTTGAAGAAATTAAACTCGAGGGCATTTATTATTTTGATACCTGTAGGAAGCGGCTCTATGGGGGTGGCTCTATGGGGGGGGGGGGCTCTAAGGGGAGGGGTTTAGATTTACCTGCTGTTGAATTTTTCGGGATGTTTTTCCCTCATCACGTGAAATCTATGGCAAATCGATGCGTCCTAAAAACCACAATTTTCATATTAACTTTTTACATCATCGCAGCAAATATTCACAGCCACCGTTCATCAACGTATCATCAGCCAGCAGACGGCAGACAGCAGCAGAGAGGCAGACAGCAGACAGCAGCCAGCAGACAGCAGCCAGCAGACAGCGGCCAGTAGACAGCGGCCAGCAGCCAGCGGCCAGCAGACAGCGGCCAGCAGACAGCAGCAGGATATCTCCTATTAAGTCAGTCACCTCAAACTAGAGGTCAGTTCACGAAAACCGGTTCAACTCTTAAATCGATTTGTTTTCTTCACCGAAATTTGGTTAATCCTCAATCGTTTTAGGAGTTGAACCCGACAGCGAAACTGGACCCACAAGATTCATCAGCGTGCCACGTGTAGGGGTGCGGATCCAGAGGTCAATTTTAAAGAATTTGTCGCATCCCAAAAGGACAGACTTTGATGTCTACATAGTCAATATTAAGCATAATCCAGCACTGAAATGTACCGATGATCTTTGTTGACAAAAGAGAACCAAAAAAAAAACTTTAATGGACTTGTAAATATCTCATAAGTTTCTCTCGTGGATCCATCTCTGATTGGTCAATCTCAGACTCGACACAGTGTATGGGGGAGTGTGGGTATAGTGCTTCTATAGGAATATCACGTGAAATTAACAAATACGACAGTGACCTCTCCCCCTCCCCCCGTCACCCCTCTCCCTCCCCCCACAATACTTACCACTCCTATTGAGAAGTAGTTATTTATAATATTACACGGTACTGGATCTCCTTCCACTTCTTCTCCCGATTCTGGAGCGCTGAACTCTATTTGCCAACGATCCATTTTCAAACCCTGACTCCGAGAAATTCGATTCAATATTTTGCCCAATTTTTCGCCTTCGTATCCTATAAAAAAACACCGACGAATAAATGATTGCGAACTCGTCGCGATCGTCCGGAGGTCCCGGGTTCGAATCCGCCTGGTTTAATGTTATGCTTACCTCCTCCCCACCGAAGACATCGGGCCAAGTCGTTACCAGTTCCCAGCGGTAGTATCGCCACTGACGGAGCCTTCACAAAATTTATTTTATCTGAAGTAAAGAAGATAAATTACGAATATTCAATGAATTAATGAGTGAAATAAAATACAAAATAGAGGAGACAGATTCACAGTAGATTAAACCACAGGTATTGGAAGTTTCGGGGGGGGGGGGGTAGATAGAAGCTTGGGTCATACAGTATCCCTTTTCATACTTAGTGTCTGGGTTATTGAATGATATTATCTACTTCTCTACCATATATAATATTTATTTCGCCGTGTACATATGCAGTATAAATGATATATAGATTATAAACAATTTACATACATACGAGGCTGGATGCTTGGAAAGCCAATGGAGGCTGTTTCCCGTAGGGATCCAAGCACCCAGAAAAAATGATCAAAATTTAATGAAATTAGGTTGAATGAGACTAAACTTCAACTACAAGCCCCCATCCCTCACCCCCCCCCCCCCATGTGGTTCAATCAATGGTACAATGCGTAGATGTTTCCTAAATGGAGATGTTTCTATGTTTTCGACAATGACTCAATACACACGTACCCATAGCCTCCAATAACCAACCGACCGTACCATCGCCTCCACAACAAAGCACCTTAAAATCAGTTGCATCTTTGAAAAAATTCAACCTACAAAATTAGAAATAAAAACTCCATGAAATTTTCGTGTGACTCAAAACAGCCTGAATTGGAACCGTGGACTTTTAAACAATTCACGCTTATGGAACACACTATAGAGTTAATACACCTGACGCAACAACGCGTCATAATGGACGGTAACTACAAGCTAGCAGCTGAAGTAAATAGCCGAGATTGACGGCCAATATGACGGCCGATATGACGCATGTGCATTAGCTCTACATAGAACAATTTTTTTCTAAACGACTAAGGAAAATATTCATTTATGATCAAAGATTTTAATGATTTTATTGAAAAGACACGAAATTTCTGACTCAAACTTGAGACGATCGTCAGGTTTTAGAATCAGAAACATCGTGAAATAATCGTCAATTCAATAATAACTTCATCATTATAGATTTGATAACGATTAAATAATCTTCTATTCAAACATACACGAGTAAGATGTAGGCAATGATCCAATGAGAACGTTTCCTGTATGAGAGTGGAGTTAAAACGTTTATAAATACTTACCCCTTTTCAGGGCCTTCTTTGATTAAATCATAAACTTGGCGAGGATTTAAAAGATACTGAAATTTTCTAAGTATTCTGAAAACAAAAAAAAAAGATCAATGGTAGGCTGGTAGTTTATTCAACGTTTCGACTTTATCCTAATAGTCATCTTCAGGAATACTGTATTCCTTGAGCTAGTGTAGTTTATTCAACGTTTCGACTTTATCCTAATAGTCATCTCCAGGAATACTGTATTCCTTGAGCTAGTGTAGTTTATTCAACGTTTCGACTTTATCCTAATAGTCATCTTCAGGAATACTGTATTCCTTGAGCTAGTGTAGTTTATTCAACGTTTCGACTTTATCCTAATAGTCATCTTCAGGAATACTGTATTCCTTGAGCTAGTGTAGTTTATTCAACGTTTCGACTTTATCCTAATAGTCATCTTCAGGAATACTGTATTCCTTGAGCTAGTGTAGTTTATTCAACGTTTCGACTTTATCCTAATAGTCATCTTCAGGAATACTGTATTCCTTGAGCTAGTGTAGTTTATTCAACGTTTCGACTTTATCCTAATAGTCATCTTCAGGAATACTGTATTCCTTGAGCTAGTGTAGTTTATTCAACGTTTCGACTTTATCCTAATAGTCATCTCCAGGAATACTGTATTCCTTGAGCTAGTGTAGTTTATTCAACGTTTCGACTTTATCCTAATAGTCATCTTCAGGAATTCTGTATTCCTTGAGCTAGTGTAGTTTATTCAACGTTTCGACTTTATCCTAATAGTCATCTTCAGGAATACTGTATTCCTTGAGCTAGTGTAGTTTATTCAACGTTTCGACTTTATCCTAATAGTCATCTTCAGGAATACTGTATTCCTTGAGCTAGTGTAGTTTATTCAACGTTTCGACTTTATCCTAATAGTCATCTTCAGGAATACTGTATTCCTTGAGCTAGTGTAGTTTATTCAACGTTTCGACTTTATCCTAATAGTCATCTTCAGGAATACTGTATTCCTTGAGCTAGTGTAGTTTATTCAACGTTTCGACTTTATCCTAATAGTCATCTTCAGGAATACTGTATTCCTTGAGCTAGTGTAGTTTATTCAACGTTTCGACTTTATCCTAATAGTCATCTTCAGGAATACTGTATTCCTTGAGCTAGTGTAGTTTATTCAACGTTTCGACTTTATCCTAATAGTCATCTTCAGGAATACTGTATTCCTTGAGCTAGTGTAGTTTATTCAACGTTTCGACTTTATCCTAATAGTCATCTTCAGGAATACTGTATTCCTTGAGCTAGTGTAGTTTATTCAACGTTTCGACTTTATCCTAATAGTCATCTTCAGGAATACTGTATTCCTTGAGTTAGTGTAGTTTATTCAACGTTTCGACTTTATCCTAGTAGTCATCTTCAGGAATACTGTATTCCTTGAGCAAGTGTAGTTTATTCAACGTTTCGACTTTATCCTAGTAGTCATCTTCAGGAATACTGTATTCCTTGAGCTAGTGTAGTTTATTCAACGTTTCGACTTTATCCTAATAGTCATCTTCAGGAATACTGTATTCCTTGAGCTAGTGTAGTTTATTCAACGTTTCGACTTTATCCTGATAGTCATCTTCAGGAAAACTGTATTCCTTGAGCTAGTGTAGTTTATTCAACGTTTCCACTATATCCTAATAGTCATCTTCAGGAATACTGTATTCCTTGAGCTAGTGTAGTTTATTCAACGTTTCGACTTTATCCTAATAGTCATCCTCAGGAATACTGTATTCCTCGAGCTAGTGTAGTTTATTCAACGTTTCGACTATATCCTAATAGTCATCTTCAGGAATACTGTATTCCTTGAGCTAGTGTAGTTTATTCAACGTTTCGACTTTATCCTAATAGTCATCCTCAGGAATACTGTATTCCTTGAGCTAGTGTAGTTTATTCAACGTTTCGACTATATCCTAATAGTCATCTTCAGGAATACTGTATTCCTTGAGCTAGTGTAGTTTATTCAACGTTTCGACTTTATCCTAATAGTCATCTTCAGGAATACTGTATTCCTTGAGCTAGTGTAGTTTATTCAACGTTTCGACTTTATCCTAATAGTCATCTTCAGGAATACTGTATTCCTTGAGCTAGTGTAGTTTATTCAACGTTTCGACTTTATCCTAATAGTCATCTTCAGGAATACTGTATTCCTTGAGCTAGTGTAGTTTATTCAACGTTTCGACTTTATCCTAATAGTCATCTTCAGGAATACTGTATTCCTTGAGCTAGTGTAGTTTATTCAACGTTTCGACTTTATCCTAATAGTCATCTTCAGGAATACTGTATTCCTTGAGCTAGTGTAGTTTATTCAACGTTTCGACTTTATCCTAATAGTCATCTTCAGGAATACTGTATTCCTTGAGCTAGTGTAGTTTATTCAACGTTTCGACTTTATCCTAATAGTCATCTTCAGGAATACTGTATTCCTTGAGCTAGTGTAGTTTATTCAACGTTTCGACTTTATCCTGATAGTCATCTTCAGGAATACTGTATTCCTTGAGCTAGTGTAGTTTATTCAACGTTTCGACTTTATCCTAATAGTCATCTTCAGGAATACTGTATTCCTTGAGCTAGTGTAGTTTATTCAACGTTTCGACTTTATCCTAATAGTCATCTTCAGGAATACTGTATTCCTTGAGTTAGTGTAGTTTATTCAACGTTTCGACTTTATCCTAGTAGTCATCTTCAGGAATACTGTATTCCTTGAGCAAGTGTAGTTTATTCAACGTTTCGACTTTATCCTAATAGTCATCTTCAGGAATACTGTATTCCTTGAGCTAGTGTAGTTTATTCAACGTTTCGACTATATCCTGATAATCATCTTCAGGAATAATCGTACATACCACTGCAGTATTCCTGAAGATGACTATTTAGGTTATAGTGAAAATCTTGAATAAACTATTAGAAAACAGTAAGAAAATAGATTGTCAATTTTTTGTGGGTTTTGTATATTAACCCGGAGTCTAATTTCACTAAAATAATTGACTCATACAATGATTTAATAGTTAAACATTTTTCGTGACTTTGGCTTCAGAATGTTTAAAATCGATCGATGTGATAAATGTGTTCATTGACTTACCTAGCACCTTGTTTACCACCACTTTTCGGGTTGACAAATACCAACAACGGATTACAGTCTCCCGGTACAGTAATTTGGAATGAACTCTGTTGACCAGTCTATATCAAAACGATAAAGAGAAAAGAAAAAAAAACTAAGCGATTGGAAAAAATTTGTTTTCGGAAAAATTGACGGCTCTATTTGATCGATTTTCACTGATCGCAGGCCAGAATTCCAAAACCACATCCCCGATAAACCAGACAAAATGCCGCAAGTCAAATAGCACCCGATTATAATTCATCAGTTTGAAATTCAATCAGCCACGCCCAATTTCAATAAACCACGCCCAGTTTCAATAAACCACGCCCAGTTTATCAGCGGGTATCACATATACGGTAAACAGACACATCCGGGGAATCTGATCGGGATGGTATTGAATTTTAGGGAGTTTTCGTGAAACCAGTATTGATGTGAATATCGATTTGACTCTGGCGTCCGTGTCCTTCGAGTCGGCCATATCTCACTAAATCAATGATTGAATTTGAAATTAATTATTATTATACTGACCATCAACAATTTGCCGAACTAAGGGTGATATTGACCTGTGACTGGTCACCAGTCAATACACGTGACTGGTCACCAGACACCACACCTGACTGGTCACCAGTCACCACCACACTGACCAGATCAACTTACAAACTCCGTCAGTCAATACTGGTCTATGGTCTAGCGGTTAGCATGTTCGACTGTCATGCGAGAGCTCGCAGGTTCGAGTCTTGCTAGGGTTCGGGTTATAGTGAACCTTGGGTTAGGGTTAGTGTGCTATGCTGGAGCTCGCAGGTTCGAGTCTTGCTAGGGTTAGGGTTATAGTGAACCTTGGGTTAGGGTTAGTGTGCTATGCTGGAGGTCGCAGGCTCGAGTCCCGCTAGGGTACAGGGTCACCGCGTGGTGCTAATATTTCGCTGTAAAATGTTTTTTGTTTTTCTTTTTTTTCAATTCGGTATAAATTTCGAAACTAAAACCAAATGAATTGAATGGATCGGATGAACGCTACTTGTTTGATTCAGTAGAGAACGTTCTACATCATAACCGCGCCGTAATAATAGATCATTCTACTAAAAGCCGTCGGTTATTAAGTAAAAAAATAACTAAAGGGAAAATTCAAACCCGGTTTTAATAAATCACACCCAAAAAATTCAATTTCGGTTTCGTTTGATACGTTATCGAGCAGAGAGAGATAGAGATAGCAGCACAGCAGCAGTTTACAGTGCTGCTATACACGGTGCATCGAGCGCCTTCTGATGTTGCATTTACACTCGTTAAATCTCTAAAACATAGTCAACTACAAGCATCACAAATATTGACCAATTATCCGTTATTGGTGCCGAATTAGTGAACGCGAACACAGACAGTGAAGGTTGACTATTATTTGAAGTTACGAGCTTTTGCTACTAGTGAATTGAGAAGCTTCATCTGGTAAAGTGTCAACTCAATGGAACAAGGGAGAGTGAGACTAATTAGACAATTATAATCACTCTTTCTGTAAATACTTTTATTACTACTCATTTACCAGATGAAACCACTCGATACACTGGTTGTCAATAAAATCAAGTTAACCTCAAGTAACTCTTGTAATTTCTAATAATACCAGTTTAACCTGACCCAATAGACTACTACTGGTCCTACGTTCACTGATTCCACACCAGACTCGCTGCATACTAATCTACCCCGTGACGTCACACGTAGCATATTATTATTATTGATACGAAATTTAGTCGAATTTCATCCCGAGAAAAATAAATAACTGAAAAATATATGTATCCATTTTTACACTCGAGTTTATCCCCGACTATCCGACATTATTCACTTGCCGGTTCAGGCTTATTCATGCCCCGGCAAGCGAGGATAGACCGGGGCTTCTGATTCTCTCTTTTTTCTTACACAACAGCGACACCGCCCTCGGCAAGCGAGGCTGTCTCAATTAATCCACTATACACGAATAGTATTCTATATAGAAACAGAGTATAATATTTGAAAAAAAATAACGAGTGAAATGAGTGTGACATTGATTATATAGCAGGTGCGCGTTCTGAGCAGGTGCGCGGTCCGAGTATATATGAGATAAGATAAAAAAAAGATCGTGAGTTTATCGTGTGAAGTCAAAAAATACATCTGAATTCGGAGATGAAAACGTAAATATTTAAGAAATTGAGAGAAAAATAAAAACAGAAATAGTTGATTTTATACCATCAATTCTGGAAGTCTCGTCTGCGAATGAAAACAATGACGTAGATCGTATCAGAGAGGGAAGGGGCAGAGGGGGAGGGTGTGAGGGGGGGGGGGGTTAAAATCAAGAATTACAATTCCACTTACAATATGATTATCTCTTGAGTTACAATCAATTCATTTATAATGAGTAAAATTTCTGTGAAAACTGGGTCATGTGGAACTGGGTCACGTGGAACTGGGTCATGTGGAACTGGGTCGTGTGGAACTAAGTCATGTGGAACTGGGTCATGTGGAACTGGGTCACGTGGAACTGGGTCATGTGGAACTAAGTCGTGTGGAACTGGGTCATGTGGAACTAAGTCATGTGGAACTGGGTCGTGTGGAACTGGGTCACGTGGAACTGGGTCATGTGGAACTAAGTCATGTGGAACTGGGTCATGTGGAACTAAGTCATGTGGAACTGGGTCGTGTGGAACCGGATGTACAGGGTTTTACGGATTTGATAAATAAATAAACTTAACATATTTCACATGACCTAAATTTTTTACATTCCGATGAAATTCGTGTTATTAGTAATGTTAATTAACTAACGTCGATTAATTATTGGAAATAGAGAGGCGCCACCTAGTGACGGTGTTTGGTACTGTAATTACCTGCCCTTCGAGAGATTCAGACCTTTCCAGTCCTTTCTTTCCACCACTAGAGCCACCTATTGTACGTTGCCTTTCCTACAACACAATATTCGTTTTATAGCACATAAATATAGCCGATAGGTGTCGCTGCCGTCACCCTCCTCCGTAACAATAGACTGGTTCCCGGAGGTCGGCTGGAATTTGCAATTATTGTCCCGTTGACGGGCACCAGTCTATTGAATCGTGATAGAAACATCCTACATCCAGTTTCACATAGACCACTGTGGGTGTACCGAGTTCAGAACACTGTGGAACTGAGTCCAATAAGTGTGGAACTGTGTCCACTAACTGTGGAATTGAGTCCAGATACTGTGGATTGAGTCCAGTTACTGTGGAGTCCAAAAGGTGTGGAATTGAGTCCTGTAACTGTGGAACTGAGTCCTGTAACTGTGGAATTGAGTCCACATACTGTGGATTGAGTCCAGTTACTGTGGAGTCCAAAAGGTGTGGAATTGAGTCCTGAAACTGTGGAACTGAGTCCAGTAACTGTGGATTGAGTCCAGTAAATGTGGAATTGAGTCCAGTAACTGTGGAATTGAGTCCAGATACTGTGGATTGAGTCCAGTTACTGTGGATTGAGTCCAGTAACTGTGGATTGAGTCCAGTAACTGTGGAATTGAGTCCAGTAACTGTGGAACTGGATGTAGAGTGATGAGAAGTAAAGACAAGTATAGCGCAAGTGACCAAAAATCGAATATTCATTTCAGTAAAAAACATTTAAAAATAATCCGGGTTCAAAATGGCGTCAATACAGAAATACCCAGTTGTGCGCATGCGTCGTCGGTTAAGTTTGAATCTATATTTAGAGTCGAAATTAGTTCATTTTCGATGTTTTGATCACGAATTCAAACGTGAACCGACAGCATTGTAGAGACTAGGTTTATTAGTCTGTGCTACCCAACACCAACCAATCGCTTGTTAGTTCATATAAACCAATTAAAACATTGCGACAGCAGCAGCAGCAGCAGCAGCTGCAGCTGCAGTTAAAGGGTTAAAATACTCACTAATACTGCAGGGAATATAGCTGTTGGAGGAATAATATGTTCTTTAAATTCTCCCATATCACACTCAGGCTTTACTTGTGAGGCACATTTGTTATGTAACTGGAAAATAAATAATATATTACTAATTACTATTATCAATATTAGATATATATGCATATATGCAATAATGGGATATTTGAGGGTAGTTTTTGAAGTTCAGAGGTATTCGAAGGTTGTTTTTAAAACGGGGTCAGGGCGGTAGGCTAGTTGTTTATTTGGTTATTTATAGATTCGAACTTTAATTCACTCCCGAAGATGACTCTATAAGTTATAGTCGAAACATCGAATCAATAAATCATTAGTTTTAAGAAAACATTTTAGACTCCATCTTTCTCATTATATATCAATGTGGCCGGGATTCCCATATATCGGAGTGTTTCATCAATGGTTATTAGGTCAGAGGTATCGACGTGTGGTTTTTGAAGTTCTCAAGTCAGAGGTATAAACTTGAAGGTGATGAGAGAATGGACGATATAAGGATAAACTTTTGTTGGGAGATCGGGAGAGGGGGGGGGTGTGACCCACTGTAGTTTGGCACCAGCGACAATGTAGTCCAGTAACACCATTGTATGACTTGATAGATTTTCTGCACCTATGACATTTTCCGGGACAATTTCCTTCAACCCAGTGATGATTCATCACCTACAAATAATTAACAGATGGATTAAAGAATAAATCCATGAAAAATTGATTATTTACAGAAATCGAACAAGTGAGAATGAAAATTCAGAAATTGAAAGGGTCATTGACGCCTTAACTGTTTAACACGTGGTCAATAAACCTGGGTCCAGGTTCAAAATTTACCCAGGGGTAACTTTGATACCCTGGGCCCAGTTTCACAGTTGTGAGGTTGAGTTTGCTATAAAACCTGGTTCAGGTAAAGGATTTACCCTGGGTGACTCTGATACCCAGTCTATAAAACCTGGTTCAGGTTGAGGATTTATCTCAAGTGATAACTTTGATACCAAGTTCATAAAACCAGGCTCTGGTTAAGGATTCACCCTGGGTGACTTTGATACACAGTCTATATAACCAGGCTGTGGTTGAGGGTTTACACTGGGTAAGTTTGATTCCGGGCCTATTAAACCAGGTCCATGTTGAGAGTTTACCCTGGGTGACTTTGATCCAGGGTCTATTAAACCAGGTCCATCAGATTTCTTAAGTTACAAACCTGAGATGATTTTTTGGATTTAGTGTAAGTAGTAATACACGATGCAGCAGCTCTCTGAACGCATCTCTCATGAACTGTGTACTTACAAACTACAAGTGAAAAACAAAACACACGTTGAGAAAATCTTAATTCGAAAATCAAAAAATTTCGTGAAATTCACTTTGATTCCATGAAATTTACTGAAGAGTAAATATTAGCAAAGGCTTCAGTCATAAAGATGTAAAATCCCCCACTCGAAGATAGATAACAAAATTCTTTTTTTATGTAAGAATTGTTATAAATATTTCGGGTTGTTGCTATCACATTTCATCCGTGTAAAGCGATATCTCAAATAAATACACAGTAAATATAAAATGTATGAGACAATGAATAATTAAAATTATCATTTCGTCATTTCATCCATTGAATTATCATTTTAGACTGAAGAAGGGTACTAGGAACTACCCGAAATATTTCTAATAATCTTAAAAAGAAAATGAATCATTTATCTACCAGTGTTGGATTTATCATCACTGTCGATTTATCACGAATATTGTGATTTTAGTGATTAGTTCAGTAATGAGTTAAACAACTCAAACTCCAAACATTCGACGGTCTCGTACGAGATCCACGAGACACACTTGATTTTTTCTAACCAAACCACATAAAATTAAAGTAATTTCCCTTTTAACCGGTTATTCTATTTATACATATATAAACTATAGTCTTTATGAAATAAAGTTCAATCCTCACAAAGCACCGAAATAGGATTTCCATAAGGATAAACCCCTGGACTCCCCCCTGGACCCCCTCTTCTCATACTTACACAGACAACAAAGACCTTGTTTTCCGAGTCCGACCAACAGATTAAGGCAAAGATTACAATAAGCTGGTTTACTGAAGTGTTTTAATCTCCACACGTGTGTGCCGTCATCTTTTACATTTTGCTACAATTACAACAAAATATATATTGCCAGAATATTTTTCAAACATAAAGTCTCCAAAATCGGGATCCACAGTTCCACATTTGTGTGAGTAAGATTTAACTTATAAACTAATAAAATTAGGTCATTTTCGATAAGTTTAACGACGGAGCCAAATTTAAACCGTGGAACTGGGTCCAGACTCCACCTTCTCGACTTAAACAATTTTTTTTATAAATGGACCCTGAATCGTTGAAAACTCTATTGTTGCTATGGTTAATTATCCGATAAACTGGTAAACAAACCGTTGATCTCATGAGATTCCAGTGGATCCAATTTCACAAATTGTTTAACTCTTAAATCGATTTAAATCTTCATGAGATTAATCTAAGAGTATAAATCCGTTTTGTGAAACCGGTCTGTGATTGATATATAGTTCAAACTTACAGAATCTAAACCTAATAGAACCAGTAACGGAATGGTCGTCATGCCTCCTCTAGTCCACTCATCTAAAGATACTGTACCATCGGAATCGTAATCCATTTCTAACATCATCTCCCTTAAAATCTGAAATATCAATCAGAGAACGATCTCTTCTTACCTCTACCGTGAATCGCTGGTCGTATAGAGATTCCCAGTAATCCGAGTTGCCGCTAGGGGGCCTTGGTATCTCCGATACCCCTACCGAGTCGCCATCCGCCATTGTGTCCGTTTATGAAATTTTTGGCAATAATCCAACAAAACAACGAGAATACGATATCTCAAAATCATTCACTTTCTTCAAATTAGGTGTGACCTCAATCAATTCGATATCTCAAATTATTCCGCTGCAACATAATCCAACGCATTCGATATCTCAAATTATTCCAATATCTCGATATCGTTTGATATCTCAATGATGTCTATTGATTATCATGTATGTTTATATTAACCGTCTAATAATGAATCCATCTTGAAGTTCCTGAATCCACAACACAACAATAAAAATTACTTCAGTGTCTGATAAAAGTCGAATAAAGCAGAATTTGTTTTTGCAGATTCAAAATTAGAATAAAATCTGCGTTTCATGAAAAAAATTAAGCTAAAAACGGTTAAGTTTGAATATTGTAATCATCATTGAAAAGTTGTCAACCGCAAATTAAACAAACGTTTTAACTATTTTTATAACTTGAGAGTTTAACTATTTACGGAGCTGAGCTCAGATCCAGGCCCAGCACCCAGGGGGGGGGGGAGTAGAGGCAGGGAGGCTATTTCTTCCTATTTTCATAAGCTAAGCATTGGGCATGTTGAAACAATTAAGATTTAACGAACTTGAACTTAACGAACTTTATCAGAAAAAAAGATTTAATTTCTAGTTTCGTTTTTAAACTGGTCGTGAATCTAATAAGTCGCCCGGGCAGACTGAGACTTCGTGAGACTTAATCAAATACACACAAACCATGAGTTTAATTACATTTCATCGTGATTTCATTTATATAAAACATTTACTGATTAAAACGATTTCGAAAAATAACTGACAGAACAAAAAACAGAAATCAGATTGAAACTTAATTAAATTCGTTCTTCATTAGACATTGAAGAAATTCATCCGATTTTATCTATCCGAAAAAAAACAAAATAAACATCAACAGATTAATTTAGGAGTAATATTCTAGTAATTTGAAAATGTCCTGACTATCCTATCAACACAGTGTACGCTAATCACTAATACAAACTTTATATCATTTCTCAAAGCCTAAAATAGATAACCCAGCCCCCGTAAGGCCTAGAATTATTCTAGAATTAAAGTAGATAATCGCAATGTATGAAATAAGGATTATCACTTAGTTTCCTTCAACACTTAGACAAATGTAATCCCAAGTTTCCGCACATCAAAAACCGTTTGACCAAATTTTCATTCTGTTGAATCTTGTGCGCACAACCTACCAGTGTTTACTAATTATAGTCTATCATATCGAGCCTGTCTTGTAAAACTAGGCTACCACACGTGATAAAAATTGTCTCACACAATGAAACCACGTGACATGGTCCGATACTGGTCTTTCAGGGGGATTCCCAGATTTAAACGACAATTACGACACAATAATCAATTCCGTTAAAAATCTTTAAACATTAGTTTCGTAAAAATCTATAAACAGTTTCGTACCTAATTTTACGGATTCCCGATATTACACGAATATCAACTTCTAAAATATCATCCTCTGCTGATGAATGAACGAAATGACAAATTCTGCTTTATATCGGACGAGACTAAAGGTTTCATGACTGTATATAATATAAACAACTCGGGAAGGAAGAGTCCACACACGACAAGCTTGAAACCAATCCTTCAAATCATAATACAAACAATATCGATCGATTCCAGACTTCCTTGTTTTTTAGATCATTAAGTTGTGTGAGTGTATGTGACCCTATTCCGTGCAGGGCACTGTGCGCTCTGCTGCTGATTGAACAAATTCCCGACGCTCAAATAACCACTTCATACGCCGTCGGAAATTGAAATCGCCTATAGGCAGATCCGGTACCGTCGTGTGTACATGAGAGGTATGGCCAGACGAATTCAGAAAGAATGTGCGAACATTGTCTAGAATCGAGATAAAATCTTTAATGAATAGTTAGATCAATGCGCCACATAATCCTCTCAGTCTCAAGATTCACATTTTACCGGCTCTGCGACAAGCACGAAAGAATATACCACAAGTCAATATCTACCCGACCCTTACCGCGGCATTAAAACTGAACGTTGTCCGATAAAAAAGCGACTTCTCTCTACGTCTGGTATAAAAGTCAATCCAAATATTTTAGTTTCTGGTTTACAGGTGACATCAGGCGCGTTTATATATATATAACCTACGATAGTTGGAGTGACATTGTATTATCTATGATTACTATTACTATATATAGAACATAAACCGGATTTCACTTTAGGGGCTGAATGTGTGTGAATGTATTACACAGTACGATAGTGTGTACGTACGGTAGTAGTAGGCATTGGAGCGACCGCCACCACCAGGGCGGCGCACCGGGGCGGCGCTGAAACTAACCGCATCCCAATAAGCCTTTTTACAGTTTCCAGGCGCCATTTTTTTGGGTACCCGCCGGGTCCGCATTGTTGAATTTTTTGTCCCTATTTTTCTCCGGTTTAGTTTTTTTATTTCGTTCATATCTCTGGATTTGATTAAGATAGAAACAAAGTAAAAATATCGATGAACTCGGCTGATAATAAACTTTTTTATGATATCACTCATTTATAAAGTTAATGCAACAATGTGCGCTGGTGAAGTTATAAACATTGATATCGTCTTCCCGATAATTCAACTTGAATTAATGCTCATCTCATTCAAAAGTTCGTAATTCTTACAAATATTAATCTACATTTTTGAAATTTTCAGGACCAATAGCCATCTATATGTGGTCTTATATACCTTTTACCGTTTTCAATTATCCTTATTAGTTTTTAAGTAATTGCGAGTCAAACTTTCAAAACACGTTTTCTAGAGTATCATGTGTGCATATTTATATCAAGAAATTACTTATTTCGATTTTGAAAAAAAAATTCTGTAAACTCGACCGCCGATCACACAACTATATCCGTACTTCGATATCCGATTTCAAAGTCAAACCCCTGTTTCGCTCCATGCGGGTGTGGTAGGTTTGTTAGGGACAAATCAAAACAAATCAAATGAAATCTACCAATCAAAACAGGGTCAATCCCTATTTTAAGATCAAAAACAAACTCTCCATTACGACTCTGCCGCTGAGACTATCAAAAAGAGTTTCATACTATAGAGATAAAGTTGTAATGAGACACAGAACGCAAGCTAGCAACTCGACACTCGTGACCTGATCGACACAGATTTAATCGATTCCACATCCGTAATATATATATATATATATATATACTTCATGACTCTAAAATATCGGTAGAGCGTCTCTAATCTGCGAAACCCGGAGACAAACAACTCGCGCACCGTTCAGATAAACAATATCTAATCAAAGCCTGATAGGACTTGAATGTTTTCCAAACATCCTGCTGCTACCTGCTACAGAACGAATTCATTTTTTCAAAGTGGGTAAAATTTGACCTAAGTTTCGAGAATCACTAATATGTTGGCCGGTCGCCAAGACGATGAGACAACAACAATGGCGGATGAAGACCCGGATAATAAAAAGAAGTCGGTCAAGGCCAGCGGCGCGACTCAGTTTCTGTAAATCTGGGCAGACAATAAAACAATCTTACATAAAGCCGCGATCACATGGAGACGATTTGTCCCGGATCAGAACAAATATGGCCCGTGTCTAATTAAAGAGCGCATCCACACATTAAACCACTCACTCGATACTAAATCAATGCTCTGCGTCACTTCCGGTACCAGTAAAATTCAATAATTTGACCGGTGCTAAAATTTGATTCAGTTCTGATACAAAGTTTTTGGTCGCGCCAAACAGGCTTGGGCGCCAATTGGTACCCGTGTTTGGGCGGTTGGCCCACGCTGAAAACGCTCAAATGATCGCGGCTTTAAATGAGTTAATTTTGCAAGTTAAAAAATTCGACAATTAAGAGAAATGAGATGTGGTAAAATACGAACTGGTCTGAGTTCAGTGACGTCCCAGCCGATATACTCCGCTACTATCATCATCTGGTTTATAATCTCTTCGATTTCCTATTAATTCAGAAACAAAACAAAAACAGATTCGTTAAAAAACATAATTAAATTGTGACTGTATAATAAACAAGCTATTTGCGGTATTGTCACCAGTTACCTGACTGGTCACCAGTCATCACACCTGACTGGTGACCAGTCTCCACACCTGACTGGTCAGCAGTCACCTACACTGACCAGACAAACTGACGAACTCTGATGATCACTACTGGTCTATGGTCTAGTGGTTAGCATGCTCAGCCGGCATGCTGGAGGTCTCAGGTTCGAGTCCTGCTAGGGTTAGGGTTACGAGTATGCCGAGGTTAGGGTTAATGGCCGATCTAGGGTTAGGGCTGAGGAGGTTAAGTTTTGCTAGGGCTGGACTCCTAAGCCCCCTACTGGTAGAATGCAGTACTAAAATGCGGCGAAGGTAGCCGGTTCGAGTCCCGCTAGGGTTTGGATTATTTTTAATATTTTTCTAATTATTTAGACTTTCTTCCAAAAGCAATTCCTAACTCTTCTGAAGCGAATGGTTCAAATCAAAGAGTGGATCTGGTCAAAGAGTGGACGCGCACAGAGAGTGGACACACCCAGAGAGTGGACATAGTCAGAGTGGACCCGAGTGGACGCAGGAGTAATGATTACTTACACTGTTATCTAAATATCCATTTCCGTCGGTGTCGTAAAGTCTGAACATGAATTCTAGTTTTTCCTCGGGTCTGCCCGCTTCCAGTAGAGATAGATAACATACTACGTCTTTCAGTGTGATAGTACCTGCGTATACATCTGGTACCGCACCTGCAGCTGCCAATTCTATATAGGAAAATAATATTGATTATATTATCAATAGTGTTATATGTAAAATATCTACAAAATATAGTTTTCATCGAAAGCTAAACAATTTATATATAATCTTCACCAAAGAGTTTAATTTAAATTGCACTGGGTCCAGAACTAAGGACCTGGATCCACTGTGGAACTAGGTCCAGAATATTGTGGAGCTCAGTTCTGAACTGTGGAACTGGATCCACAACCTGTGGAATTGGATCATGAATGTGAAACTGGGTTATAAACTGTGGAACTGGGTCCTAAACTGTGGAACTGGGTCTAGAACTGTGGAACTGAGTCTAGAACTGTGGCACTGGGTCCAGATCTGTGGAACTGAGTACAGAACTGTGGAACTGAGTACAGAACTGTGGAACTGGGTCCAGAACTGTGGAACTGGGTTCAGAACTGTGGATCTGGGTCTAGAACTGTGGAACCGTGGAAAATTAAAGTTAGAAACACCAAAACTTTCAATTCTGCTAATGATTTAGTGAATAAGGAGTTTGTAGCGGGTTCGAACTCGGGACGAACTTACTTGATATGTCAGTGGTGGTATTATCTTTTTTGATGATTTGTAATGAAGTACTGGACTGTCGTAACCATGGACCGTCACTTCCGTCCGTTTTGTGGCCTGATTGCAAAATATCATCGTCAAAATTATGAATAACCCGAGATAAAATACAACTAGAAAATATATAGATTTAACAAAAGTTAATTGTTTATTAACAACATCAAAGAAAACCCAAGGGTTGAAGCACATAAAAAGAAATTCACATTGAAAACTAATTTTACTTCGGTTTTGGCCAAATAAAAATATACTTGAATTAGAATTGAAATCTTGTCTAACAGAGTTTATAATTAAAAACATGCATAAGACGTTGTTTTTTCTATTCTAGGAAAAGCGACAGAATATTGTAGGAAGCCGCGAAAAGCCGCGAATTATTTGCACCGGCTAGTGGCGCCGCTATAGAGATGATATGCAAATCGAATATGCAAATTAGCGCTAAAAGCCGGAGGCATGAGATTTGGATGATGTTTGAAGCAGAAATGGACGTGAAACTGAATTTCACATTTTTAATTTTCCACGCAGACATCAAAAGAGTAGAGACGATTATACACAGGTAGAGACAGGTAGAGACAGGTAGGGACAGGTAGGGAGTTCGGGTGCGAAATACATCTAGCGATAAAAGCGATAAAAGCAAAGAATTTATAAAAACAACCCCCCGCGGCTAAAATCGCGTTCGTTCACGAGAAAAATCGATCATCGAATCGGTTATAAATATCATAAATAAAAATACGCATCGATCAAAACGAAAACTATTTCGGAATTTATGGCAACAAAGAAAACAATTTAGGATCGTACGAAAATAAAAACCAAAAAGAAAAAACGCCTCGGGGCGATTTCCGTTTATATCAACGTTTTATATATATATATATATATATATATATATATATATATATATATATATATATATATATATATATATATATATATATAGTATTTATAGGACAATATTCTGTGACATACAGTAAGAGGGTGTTCTTATCTGTCGTATCTTAAATATTTATTATTAAAAGTAAGTAAAACTTTACGTATTAACACAAAACAAAGTATACTAACAACCACAATATAAAGCATATTTCTTGACAAGTATCGTGCTGTGGGGAACAATATTGTCAAACAGACGTGAAAGAAACGATAGAAATTCATGTAAAGGCATTGTAAACTATATAAGGATACCCCTTAGACGTCGAGAATTGATTCAAACCCGCTATAAATACAAGTTTAAAAGATTATTAAAAACGAAACTTATTTTTGGAAATCTCTCTAAACGACTATCGTCGGATAAAACCTCGCCTGATCGTGAAACACTGCTCACTTAGAAAGTCCGAAATCTTTCTTTGAGTTTATGGATGTTTTCCTGAGCTAGTAGTCTATTATTCGACGTTTCGACTAAATTCTTATCATAGTCATCTTCAAGAAAAGCTAAGTAGAGTTGATGACTATTTGGATACTGTATTCATGAAGATGACTATTTGGATCTAGTCTAAAAGTCGAATAAACTACTAGGAAACATTGCAGACTCTTTTAATTGTTCTTATAAACTAACAATCATATTCAGGAATTCGTGAAGATGACTATCAGAATATAGTCGAAAAATAGATAACTATGTAAAGGAACCATTTTGAACTTTCGTTTTTCGCTTTTCTGAGAGTGTGTTTCATTGGAATACCGGGCGTTGAGCGATTAAAAGTAAAAATAAAGAATAAATTTTTTTATTTTCTGAGATCACACTCACCATTGACGTTATGTGTCCCGAGGATGCTGTGAATGGATTTCTTAGACGGGGACCTGGATTGAGTTGATAGTTCGGGGGTGACGTCACCAGACTTGTTAACTAACGGTGTAGGCGTGCATGAACCTTAAACAAACATACACACACTTATATAACATATACACTGCACCCAGTTCCACATTTTTGAGATTGGAGTTGAGATTCAACTCTGAGTTTTCAATTTGTCCGAAAATGAGCTGATTCTAACTCAGAGTTAACACTAACTCACGACCAACACTGTGGAATTACGCGCTATATATGTACTCAGTGACAATCGGTGCGAAGAGGTTTGAGAGTTTTTTATTTTCACAACAAAAACATTTAGAGAATTAATATGTTTAAAACTACTTGGGGCTAATTGCACAGTCGTGACTTATCATTCAAAACCAGTCTAAGCTCATTTTGGTTCTATAAACAATCTAACAACTTAAGACCAGTCTAAGCTCATTTTGGTTCTTTAAACAATCTAACAACTTAAGACCAGTCTAAGCTCATTTTGGTTCTATAAACAATCTAACAACTTAAGACCAGTCTAAGCTCATTTTGGTTCTATAAACAATCTAACAATTTTGCTCTTTTCAGTTCTATAACCAATATAACAACTTAAGACCAGTTTTCAAAGACCACTTTTGGAATTATGACTGAATAACTTGGCTTTGAGGCATTCTAAGCTCACTTTGGTCTAATAACCAATCTAACAATTTAAAACCAGTTTTCAAAGACCAGTTTTGGAATAACGACTTTGTAACTGGGCTTTGAGGCATCGGACAAAGTAACCTCGAAAGCGCCACATACAGTACTCAACTCTTTGTTACTCCGTTACATTTTTCAGGGCCATCAGGGGGCGCTGTAGTTGCTCAAAGGTCGGTTAAAGATAACCAGTGGATAGTTGACAGTTAAAAGTTCATTGTTACCATGGTATTTATCCACCGGTTAACCAACATTGAACAAGTCCAGTTCCACAGTTCTGAGTTAAGATTTGACCCTGGGTTAAAACATTGAAAATGAACTAACTTTAAGTTAGAGTTAACTCTAACTCACAACTGTGGAACTGGGTCCCTGTAGCCTCTGGGAAATCGGTAGAGTTTGGGACTGCTGTAAATATTTCACCGAGTTGAGAATCAGGGAACTCGTTACTGGTTAATTGAGACTGCTGTAAATAATATGTCATCGATATTTGACCGCGCCAGTAACGAGAGTAAGGAGGGGTCTAATGTGTAAGTAAATATTACATTGTTCAAAATCCGAGTCCCTGAATGAGGGTTTGTGAAACCTAGAGAACCCTGGATACGACAAACCTTACAGCTATGTAATGAGGTACATTGCAAATGTCACAACGCCAGTTTTTATCGATATTCATGACGTGTTAAGGTACAGTTTTTTCCATAAACGGTTAGAAAAAAACAGGGCGTCATAAAACAGTTGAACACTGTACGCACACTGTGCTAACAGTGGCGGCAGTTTTAATGAGCATCATGGAAACTAGAAATTTAAATTCGTCCCCGAGCGGAACTAGAGTTACCACGATCTATTGTATAATAGTAACCCTCGAAATGAAAATTCAATACGTGAAAATATTCTGGTTATTTGTCAAAAATGAGATCGAGCAATTCAATCAAATTCCGAGTACATAATGAATATTGGGAGAAGACTTTCTCATCAGTCAGTTCATGACAAATAATTCTAACTACACTAATTCTAAATGATGAAATACTTACAATATATTTGAATATCAAACATCTATATACACAAACACTGACTCATCACAACCAGCGAATTATCATAAAACTGACGAATTGAGATTTTAAAAAGAAATAAGATGACAAAAAACAAACAACCATCGAATCAGCCATAAATATATGGTACGTTACAAAAAAAACGAATTGATCGAAAAAAAAACCATCTAGAATAAAATCTTTGAAATTCCGATCCTTCGTGTTTAAATAATCTAAGATTCAACTCCGAACATCGAGACTAAATTGCCACAAAATCCGATCCTATTCCCATTAGTTTGTTCTTAATATTATCTAATATTCGACTGACGAAATGTAAACTTTATTCATCTAATGATTCAATGTTAAACAGTTCACAATTTCACAGGAATCCAGTCTCTGGCGGTAACAGATAGCAAGAGATAGTAAGGTAGTAAAAAATGATGGATCTGATGAATCGATTTCACAATATCTGTTTTGAGTGAGTAATTTAGATACCATTGATTGAAACATACTTGTTGTAAAACAATAATAGGCCTATAAAACCTGTATATTCAGTATTACTAAACGTCGAATAAACTATTAATTAGCTCATGGGAACATTTCCGACTTTTCTCTCCTTTTATATTATCAAAACAAAATAAAAACTTAACTGGATTTCAGTTAAATAATGAAGCAGTTAATAGAGTTTTCCTGAAGACGACTAATTAGGATTTTTATTCTGGGCGAGGGATTTTATGAAATCAAAACCTAACAATTCACTAGAATTCAGATGAATACTGATGTCGGTACTTGAGTTTTCCTGAATATGACTATTATAGGATATAGTCTAAACGTTGAATAAAGTTTTAGCTCAAGGGAATATTTCGGACCCCTGTTATTCTGAATGTGCAGAAAACATGAACGCTAATTCGTACGGTTGAGTTTAGCTATTGAATTATTATCTAAATGAAGTTCAATAAAGTTTGGGTGTTTCCCGCGTTCTATCCACACCTCCCTGTACCGCGCCCTATTATCCCCCATCCACCCCTCCCCTAATTCGATCGGAAATTCAACTCCCTTCCAATTACGTAACACACATATCGACCTGACCTGACCGCCATTTTGGACGTCACGTGCCCACCACAAGCAAACTACCGTCAACAATTGATATTGTAAATGTTCACGTGACAACAGTTACCATACCATACCGGAAGTTTAACTGTTATGGTGTTATTGATTTTTTTAAGCTCCGGGGCCTCTGTTTTATTATTCAAGGGGGTTATGCAAAGATTTTCAAATCAAAAATCATACTATAGCTCAAGATAGATATTTCCCTATATAGAATAAAGGGAAGTCATTCCATTCATAATACTTTGTTGTAAGATTCTAAATGTTGATTTCAATTAGTGACTTCAATAATTAAATGGAGTAATTCGCCTATAGACATTAGAGCTGATATTGTAATAAGCTGCTACTGTTAATGAACGAATAGGAATTAATGAATGTATCTTTCTCTCTCACTCGTGTCATCGATTCAACCTATAGTAGACATAATAACCAACTGAGGAGGGACCACGCCCGACTGATAACTAACTGTACTAATAACACATCATCATGCGGCGTTCAGACCTGACTCGTGCGCGCGCAACACCACCATCACCAGCCAAATCACTGGACATATCGATTCCTATCGATACCAACGGAGCCTGTTACCTAGCAACTGATTCAATAACTAAACTAATGACCAATTAACATGATTCGACGCGCGGAGATCACGTGATCGACTCAGCGACGGAAAATAGAGAGAATATTAAAGTTTTATCAGTCTTATCAGAGACAGTTTTACTAATTGTTATTACAGTTTTCAACCCGTGTCTAAATACCGTTACATTCCATAATATACGGATAACTGAGTCCGATAACTGAGTCCGATAACTGAGTCCGATAACTGAGTCCGACAACTGAGTCCGATAATGAGTCCGAAATGTTTCCTTGTGGTTAGTAGGTTATCTCGCTTCAAATATGGGCTAAATATTGATACCTCGTTTCGCCTTTCTGCTGAGTTTTGAAGTTGACCCGGCCCCGATCGCCTATCTCTACCCTGTACATTACTTTTTAAGAAATCATGATCAAGCTGACAATAAGAGACCCGGCAGTTATAGAAATGAACTGATTACAAATTACATAGCGATTTACAAAACGACCCGACCGATTAGGAAACGCAAGCTATCATGTTTTAGCCATATCCTTTTAGTCATCTTCGGTAGTACTATCAAGAGTTAGTCGAAACATTGAAAATAATCAATCGCACCAAGAAACATTTCGGGTCGATTCCGCTCTCTTAAAAAAAGGGTCATTACTATAAAAA
Organism: Tubulanus polymorphus; assembly: GCF_964204645.1. Lineage (NCBI taxonomy): Eukaryota > Metazoa > Nemertea > Palaeonemertea > Tubulaniformes > Tubulanidae > Tubulanus > Tubulanus polymorphus. The sequence continues at coordinate 460,106 of NC_134030.1, forward strand.
AAACTGGTCACTTATAGATTCACTGTCTCTCTGTATTTCAAAATTCTATTTGTCGTAATCAAAAAATTATTAACCCCCCCCCCCTGATTACATCATAACCAATGCGGACGATAAATAAACGGTAGGTAATTTCTACGTCGCTAAAAAAAGTCTTCAATTTTTTTCAGAAATATTCCTTGGATATTTCATATGCATATATATATACACACATTCTTTATGCGAAGCAAGAATCTTTTAGGAAGCGAAGATCTAACAATCAGCGCCACCGATCGGCGGTTTCGGGTACTAAACATACGAGCCTAGTATTATTAGATACGCCTAAAGCCTATAGAGTGCGCTGTGAGCTGATATAATGTAAAACTACGTAGCTGCAGTAGAAATACAGTTCGGAACAGTTCGGAACACTTCGGAACAGTTCGGCACGGTTCGGAAATTTCCGTCATGTTCCGATGATTGAATAATATAGTGCGTTTGAAAAGTGCTGTACGCCGTTATACGGGACTACGTTTAAAAAAATCAATAATTATATATACATATCACATCCGTATCCATCACTGTTATCGATGACGTCACACGCGTGATGACGTCATCCGCTCGGGAATCTATTCTTAGCTCGAAAATTCGAATGCTCATTAACATAATCAGACACAAAGATTATAAAAATGAATCGAAAATTATATAGAAATTTGCATATTCAAATTCGAATAAAGTAAGCATTAAAATCAATAAAAAACTACACGAATTTGCATATTAATTTGCATAATTAGGATAATAAGAAATTTTCAGGAAAATTTGCATATTTATATATATAGATTTCTAGGTTGATGATGCGATAGAGGGCGGTAGTGTAGAAGGCAATACAGTGATGAATAACGAATATATATATATAGATATAATTAGACAAACACCGTACCGACAGTGACCGTCGTATCTGTTATGCTAGACAGAGATTCTGATTCGGACGGGGGCTGATTGGCCAGACGGTTTAAACCTGAAACAATCATCCATACCATTTCAATATATAGAATAAATAAATAATAATATACAGATATATATATATTTCATAAATGATTCATCTGTGGACCCGGTTCCACTGGCTGTCGTCGAGATGGTTTAACCATGGACTCTAAAACTCGTCCATGCTCCAGAGAAAATAGTTCAACTGTCTCAATGTTTCAACCCATGGGAGCTAGTTCCATAATCATGGACTTTAAGACCAGTTTAAGGCCATTTTGGTTCAACAATCCATCTAAAAACTTAAGACTAGTTTAAGTTCATTTCGGTTCAATAGCCAATCTAACAACTTAAAACCAGTCTAAGACGACCTTAGTTCTAAAGCCAATGAACAATTTTAGACCTTAGGATTAGGATTTAAGACCACTTGAGTCTCGACTGTGGAACACACCCCCCCCCCTAAACTGTAAAACCGGGTCCAGAACTCAGACATAAGTCCGAATAAATCTGTCTCAATTCTTAAAATGAAATTTAAAAAGAAATATGTTCAAAGCATTCACAACATGAAAGTGCCGACGATATGAAAAATACAATTCGTGCTTTCGACTGAATGGAGAAAAATAAATAGTGGAAAAATTGCCGTAAATATCACGATTATTGTTGATTATTTTTATCGACCGATTTTATGTAAATTTATGTAAAATTATGCAAATATTCTCTGCGTAAATTGTTACTTTGTGCAAATATAAATGTTTAGAATCACGCTATGTATTTCTCGGTTTTGGAGGAGACTCGGTGATCTGTGCCCTCCCACCGTGTCGGCTGCTTGTGAACCCCGCACACCGCGCACGTGACCACTACCGTTATTTCAAAAACCAATTTTCTTATTCAACGAATCGAAGTAGGGAAAATATCGATAATCACCGAAAGCTCTCGGCGGTGGCGGCGGCGGCGACGCGGCGCGAAACGGCGATTGAAATTGAAAACCGATCGTGGACGAAAATGTCAGAGAATAATTCAGTAAAGAATGTGGGTCATCAGCAGCCGACAAGAGAGAGGAGAGAGAGAGCGAGGTAATCAATATCGATTCGATCCGGATATATCGGTATATATGAAAATCATTGTGATATTGATGTAATTCTATTTATAGTAACAGACTCGACGCCACGGGTAGCGGTGGCGGCAGTGAAGTCACTATTGACAATATGTAACGATTGTGACTGTTGCCCGTTCAAACTGTATAGGCCTAATACGGGTGGGTTTAAACAGTGGAATTAACGTAAAACGCAATTTTTGATGACGTCTTGGACGAAAATTTTTGAATGAGAGTTAAGAAAAATAGCGACCTTTTTAGTATTCGCTGATTGGCCGAAATCGAACGGGCGCTCGTCACAAAATCCTCCGATTGGTCCAGATACGTTAATTAATTGAATGGTCCTCCAATCGGAACGGAGCTGCATGCTGATTGGCCGCTTTACCTTTGTAGCGCGGTGGGCCTGATTGAGGTTAAGTACGTACAATAAGAATGTACATGTATATTGTGTGACTGTACATGTACATATGTTATGTGCGGGTCGCCGTCCAAGTCGTGTCGATCCCGGCTTGGAGAATTCAGTCTGATAACTCCGAGATCCCTGGTCTGTACGTCTGTTGTGTCAGAAATAGCGCGGCCATTTTGGTTTAGTATTCTACAAACAATGTCTGGAGCGCTGGATACTAGTCTACAGCTGAGATACATTAGATAGACCTTTGTAAAGGAAAATAAAGATGATGATCATGATGATGATGATGATGATGATGATGATGATGACCAGACAAGACAGCGCTCTCATCCCACTCCTCTCTCTCAACATCTCCCTCTCCCCTCTCTCTCCCTGTCTCTCTTCTCATTACTTACTCTCTTCTTTCTCTCTCCTCTCCCTCTCACTGCTCTCCCTCTCTCCTCCATCTCCATCTCCCTCTCTCCGTCTTCACGATGATCTCCATTCCCCCTCTGTCCCCACTCTCATTCCTCTCCCGTCTCCTCCCTCCCTCGACTCTCCCCCCCTCTTGACGAGGGTCATTTAGTCGAAATAAATGTTTTTGGTAAATTTGTATTTCATAGTTCCACACACGCATCGCCTGCACTTAACATACGACTGCGTGCTGGCGCAGTGTACCAGCCCGTAACCCAGTTTCCCCGGACACACTTAATAATCCGGACCGATCGATAATCTACAGTTATAGTTCATTCCGAGAGAGGGCGTTTCCCGGACTTGGAACTTCGAATTTTCTGTCGAAAAATATCGAAATTTTATATCTGTAAGTATTATTCTCACCAGATCGCGCCTTATGTTACCTAATTCGCGTAACATCCGGTTGAGAAATGCTATCTAAATCCGATAGAGGTCGGTGTCAGTAGTTTCCTGTTCAGCAGATGATCAGAGATTGATATATCGATATTTTGATATTCGAGATTGATATATCGATATTTTGAGTGGTTGATTGATAATGCTCTTGATGCGGTTTGTTTGTTAGGCGACGTAGATAAACTATTTTATAAATATTAGTTCGTATTTTTTGAACGGTACTCGAGTTTGCAGGGTAAACAAGCTGTCTAATTACTGGATAAACAGCGGGGAGGTCCATTCATTCATTGCTCGCTGTTTTAAATACTCAGTGATTTATAAAGTGAAAACATATGTTGAAAAACTATACACAGCTAGTACTAAACGGTGAACTGATTTGAAGGTGAAGGTCGATCGTTCGATCGTTCTTTTAATGTTTTGATGAAATTGTTTAGTCAAATTTTACTGAAGTCATTTCTATTTTTGAGTCTCAATTTGTATTTCTAATTCAATTTACTAAGTGTAAGTCATCATTTGGATAAGTCGTTACATTACTGAAGTCATCTCTATTTTTGAGTCTCAATTTGTATTTCTAATTCAATTTACTAAGTGTAAGTCATCATTTGTATCTAAGTCGTCGCATTACTAGAGTCATCTCTATTTTTTAGTCTCAATTTATATTTCTGATTCAATTTTAATAATCAATTTAATCAATTCAATTTTTTAATCAATTTAATTTGTATCTAAGTTGTCACATTACTGAAGTCATCTCTATTTTTTTGTCTGAATTTGTATTTCAAATTCAATTTATTAAATATATGTCATCTTTTGGATATGTTTTCAACATAATGACCGTCACAGTTACGACAACAACATGTTTATGGGTGTATTTTTAAAAGTGGTAAAATGTAATGTGACACTCGGAACTGTTGAAAGCAACAACTAAAATATTAATCATGAAATATAATTAATATGAATGAAATGAAGTTGCTTGTTGAACCTAACTGTAGCTGAAGGCTTTGTTTATGGTATATTCATGGTGTTTTGACGTAAGAAAGCTTTAAAAGTGTTGTTGTTTTTTAGTAAATAAACGACATATAGTTGGATATAAATATATAAATATATATATATATATACATCACTGATAAAAATACAGAAAAACAAGTCACAGAATCACACAGTTCTGAATCGTGGTTTGCGAATAAACTTGCGTCATGAAATATCCGGAATAGAATGTCGAAACCACAATAAAGGTAGCAACAGATTTAGAATTATATCGAAAAATTTATCAAATCTAGGAAATTTCACCAAAAACCAGTATCGAAAATACGGTTGAGTCAGTGAAGACGAGATGTAATCTATGTGGTATATAAACAACCCGCAATATTAATTATATAACAATATATAAACAACCCACAATGTTAATTATTTAACAACACATAAACAACCCATAATGTTAATTATCTAACAATATATAAACAACCCACAATGTTAATTATTTAACAATATATAAACAACCCACAATATTAATTATTCAAAAATGGATCTTTATAAAACAACCCACAATATTGACTTATCACTCGAATATAGCAATGACTCCTGTTTTGTGACGACTCTTGTCCAAATGATGACTTACACTTAGTAAATTGAATTAGAAATTCAAATTGAGGTTCAAAAATAGAGATGACTTCAGTAATGTGACAACTTATCCAAATGATGACTTTCACTTAGTGGTAAAATGGATTATAAATTCTGCACGGTGAATCAAGCTCTAATTATTGGCATCCAACTGATTTAAGCCGGTTCAATTTCAAAACCTGATTTGACTCGAAATTTATTCAGATTTGTTGCCACCCGAAATCAGCCAAGGTTAAATACATACACCATGATAACGATATAATTATCTCATCTTCAGATCGGACAATCTGTGATAATTGGAGAATTGCCACTAGACATGTATGTATCATTATAAAGTGGTTATCGGGGTGGATTAGTAGTTAAACAGAGCCTAATGAAGCCCGCGTGGGTTTAATCCAGTAATCCGGCGGATTAGATATAAGATTATCGACAAACCACGATCATCACGACTGCGTGAGTCCAAAATCAAAACCAATAACACATTATTATCATATAATACACTTAAACCATAATGAGACAAGGTTCCACAAACCGAGGAAGCACCACCAGTAATACTGACGTCACCAGGCAGGCAGGACTGAGATTGAGTCTGACCCCGTCGTATCGAGTCATCTCATTCACACTTGAGCCGCCATCTTGGATTACGAGCGGTTTGCTTAGCAACATCTGAATTTTTTCCGAGTCTCGCTAATTCTCGTCAAAATAACGCGAGATCCAAGATGGCCGCTTTACCGTAAAATAGGTGTGAAACATTTCGACATTTCCCATAATGCCTCGCGTTCGGATGGGCTGTTGCTATGATACGATCTCGAATTTCATGCAACAATATCGTATCGTAGCAACACCACAAACCAGAAGCAGTACGGGAAATACCGAATGGTTGCTAGGATAGCAGCCCGTGCACGGGTAGTTACGAATGAAATGACCTCAACCGAAATGAACGAGGGGGTCACACTTCCGTTCACGTGACGCTGTTATTACGTACCTGACGGACTGGCACTGTCCTGCTGACGGTGATGGTGGAGTTGCCCGGATGACGTCCCGTGGTGAAGTAACTCAGTGAGTTTATCAGCTAAACCGAGATGGTGATGGTGATGTGATCTAGTATTAGTAGCGACTAGTGATGTTTGTTGTATTATTGTTGATGGTGGTAGTGTTGGTTCAACAGAAGGTGGTGAAGATGGTGTTGGTATATTTTGATGTTGTGGTGTGATACTGATAGGTGCGCACACTGTATGCGACGCTACGACTGCTACATCGCGTACTAGTAGCGCCCCCTGGTGGTGGTGTGGCTGCTTACCGGTCCCAGTGCTCACGCTCATGCCTATTTTCGATTGCGTATTTGGTTTCTTCATAAACGACATAAACAAATGCTTGCATAGATCGACGGGTAGTTCATCCACGTCCAAATATTGTTCCATGAACTTTGTGAACTTTTCGTAGTCGATTGGCTGAAAATAAATATCATATTCAATACTAACGATGAAAGTAATAATGATGATAATATTAAGAATAATAATATGATAATAAAATGATAAAGATAATATCAATGAGGCTTGATATATAGCGTTACCGAAGAGCTGCTTACACTGAAATGTATCCATTAAAAAGGAAAATTTCGGATGCATCATCAAAAGATGCCATGGATGAACAGAGACTGAGGACAGAGGCTGAGGGCTGAGGACTGAGGACTGAGGACTGAGGGCTGAGGGCTGAGGGCTGAGGGCTGAGGGCTGAGGGCTGAGGGCTGAGGGCTGAGGACTGAGGCTGAGGCTGAGGGCTGAGGGCTGAGGGCTGAGGGCTGAGGACTGAGGACTGAGGCTGAGGCTGAGGGCTGAGGGCTGAGGGCTGAGGGCTGAGGGCTGAGGGCTGAGGGCTGAGGGCTGAGGGCTGAGGGCTGAGGGCTGAGGGCTGAGGACTGAGGACTGAGGCTGAGGCTGAGGGCTGAGGGCTGAGGGCTGAGGACTGAGGACTGAGGGCTGAGGGCTGAGGGCTGAGGGCTGAGGGCTGAGGGCTGAGGGCTGAGGACTGAGGGCTGAGGGCTGAGGGCTGAGGGCTGAGGGCTGAGGGCTGAGGGCTGAGGGCTGAGGACTGAGGACTGAGGGCTGAGGGCTGAGGGCTGAGGACTGAGGGCTGAGGGCTGAGGGCTGAGGGCTGAGGGCTGAGGGCTGAGGCTGAGGCTGAGGCTGAGGGCTGAGGGCTGAGGGCTGAGGGCTGAGGGCTGAGGGCTGAGGGCTGAGGGCTGAGGGCTGAGGGCTGAGGGCTGAGGACTGAGGACTGAGGGCTGAGGACTGAGGGCTGAGGACTGAGGGCTGAGGGCTGAGGGCTGAGGACTGAGGACTGAGGACTGAGGGCTGAGGACTGAGGGCTGAGGACTGAGGACTGAGGGCTGAGGACTGAGGGCTGAGGACTGAGGACTGAGGACTGAGGACTGAGGGCTGAGGACTGAGAGAGCTTGTTCCACAATTTGGGAATTTTACACAGTTTAGCAAATATGAAAACACTATAAACTGCAGCGACCAGTAGAATAGAAAAGTTTAAAGTTCGGTTAAGTTCGAATAATTGTTCTCGTCATTTGTCACCAGCCACCACACTGAACACTACTGTTCTATGTTCTAGTGGTTAACACGCTCGACTGGCATGCTCGAGGTCGCAGGTTCGAGTCCTGCTAGGGTTTGGGTTAAGGACGACGAACTATGGTTGAAGCCCACATTTTTCATTGCGTTCAATGTCTAATTTTTCTTCATGTTTCTGCAGGTCACAATATTGGTCAAGGTCACAGTATCATGGACTGCCGACCTGTGAACGCGGTTATCAAAAGTTGAATTTTTTCGGAAATAATTCCATCGAATGCGAAAAGAATGTCCAAATAAATCAGTTCTCAAGGGGCTAAGACCCTCGGTAACATATTTCACATTTTTGTTCAAATTAATCAGTAATCAACAGCAAAATCTTCAGTAACACCTTTCAATTTCAGTACAAATCGAACTATTATAATTTCTGTGATGAAATACATAGTAACAAAATACAGTAAATGAGTAACAGTTGGTTCTGTTAGAATAGCATTGTGGAGCAACTATGGTTACGGCATGGTAGTTGTGCAAACTAGTAGATGATGCATTAATTTAAAACAGGTCTATTTTTATACTCGGAGACTGGAACGATACTCTTGGTGCTCATAAGGAAATTGTAACCAAACTATTTTATTCATAGCCCCGTGTTTCGTAATAGTCTTACTAATACGCATGCGTGGGAGGCCTGCTAGTAATGACAGACAGTCAGTCATCGCGACCAAACGACATTATTTATACACGTCCCAGAGATCATTAGCAAAACGCGGTCTAAAATTGCAGTGAGTCAAACCGCACTGCTGGTGGGAATTTGTAGATACTTCGTACAGAGAGCAGTGATGGTGGGTGTATCGGAAAGGTGCACTGAATTGTCTCTTTAGACAGCAGTGATGGTGGGTGTATCGGAAAGGTGCACTGAACTGTCTCTTTAGACAGCAGTGATGGTGGGTGTATCGGAAAGGTGCACTGAACTGTCTCTTTAGACAGCAGTGATGGTGGGTGTATCGGAAAGGTGCACCGAACTGTCTCTTTAGACAGCAGTGATGGTGGGTGTATCGGAAAGGTGCACCGAACTGTCTCTTTAGACAGCAGTGATGGTGGGTGTATCGGAAAGGTGCACTGAACTGTCTCTTTAGACAGCAGTGATGGTGGGTGTATCGGAAAGGTGCAACGAACTGTCTCTTTAGACAGCAGTGATGGTGGGTGTATCGGAAAGGTGCACTGAACTGTCTATTTAGACAGCAGTGATGGTGGGTGTATCGGAAAGGTGCAACGAACTGTCTCATCTCGAGCTCACCGGGGATTTATGTCTATTTTTAGAACATGTATTATTGATCTAAGCTTGTTTTTAAGTCTTGATCTTTTAGAGATTAACGTTGAACTATTGAACCTAACGGAGGAGTGCTCCGGTGACAGCTTATGCGACAGATACAGTCACAGATAGCTACAGTGACTGTCACAGTGGCAGCTTCTGTAACAGCTACTGCGACGGTGACAGTGACAGTCACTGTGGTGGCCACTGAGACAGTGACAGTAACAGCCACTGTAACTGTCACTGTGACAGTCACAGTGACAGTCGCTGTGACAGTCGCTGTGACAGTCACATTAATATAAATGTGTTTAGTACATTTACCTCCTCTGCATTGTGTTTTGATAATAATCCACTTTCTTGACATTCGGCCAAAACGTCCTTTACTCGTTTAGACGAATCTGTAACAAAATTAAAAACAATCAATCAATAAATCAATCGTATCTGGGTATCGTACGGCGATGACGTTATAAAGCTAACCATTGTTGCAAACGTCAGTGCGACAACGTCAGTCAACGTCACGCTGAATCGAACGCAGGAAGATTGATAACAGCAGAGGTCAGGGAAGAGAAGAGTTAGTTTGGAAGAAGAGTTCATAGACGTTTCTCGAAATAGCAACAAAGTGACAACAAGAAGCCATAGATGTATTAGATAATATTAGATAATATTAGATATATCGACTCGGGTTGAATCAACCAAATAAACACGTGATAGCAACTTTATAACGCATATAGCTGCTGAGACTGACAATTAAAACCAGCAGTCCTTAGAAAAACTGATACATACCGTATTCCAAAATGAGTTTAGACTGGTCTCAAGTTGTTAGATTGGTTATAGAACCAAAATGAGTTTAGACTGGTCTCAAGTTGTTAGATTGGTTATAGAAATAATATAAGTTTAGACTGGTCTCAAGTTGTTAGATTGGTTATAGAAATAATATAAGTTTAAACTGGTCTCAAGTTGTTAGATTGGTTATAGAAATAATATAAGTTTAGACTGGTCTCAAGTTGTTAGATTGGTTATAGAAATAATATAAGTTTAGACTGGTCTCAAGTTGTTAGATTGGTTATAGAAATAATATAAGTTTAGACTGGTCTCAAGTTGTTAGATTGGTTATAGAAATAATATAAGTTTAGACTGGTCTTAAGTTGTTAGATTGGTTATAGAACCAAAATGAGTTTAGACTGGTCTTAAGTTGTTAGATTGGTTATAGAACTAAAATGAGTTTTGACGGAGTCTCTCTCTCCCTCTCTCCCATCTCTTCCTCTCTCTCTCTCTCCCCTCCCTCCCTCTCTCCCTCTCCCCCTCTCTCTCTCCCTCTCTCTCTCTCTCCCCCCTCTCTCTCTCCCTCTCCCTCTCCCCTCTCCCCTCTCTCCCTCTCCCCCTCTCTCCCTCTCTCCCTCTCTCCCTCTCTCCCTCTCTCCCTCTCTCCCCTCTCCCCCTCTCTCTCACTGTATATACGCAGCGCGTATATCGCGAGTATTATTCCTAAAGCGTTCCTACTGTTGGTAATAATGGCTGGAGATAAAACGTCGTTTTTATGGCAACGACGGCAGCGGCAGCGTCAGTGACTGTGTGGAAGGCTGTTTATAGATCTAGGACCCTGAATTCTGAGAATATGTGATCAGTGAGGTCAGAATGTAGAAACGATGTTACTATCCATCAGACAAACATTATTTCTGAATTCTATGCGTTGAGCGCCAGCTCCTCAAGCTCCCAGGCATCGCGCGCAGTCAATACAATATAGAATCATGTCGTCTTTGTCGTGCCGTTTTTACATCAAATGACGTTTTTCGACAACAGAAAATATGGTTTGATTACTGGTGGACGGCATTATCGATCGTACGGTTCATACACAGGCAGCGCTGTAAATCTAACAGTGTGACGTCACGAACAGGGATGCGAGCTGAATCGATGATGACGTCACACACACACACGGTGTAGCACCGACAGATCCGATCGATAATATCGTTATGTGTGTGTCTACCTTGTGTGCACTGCTCCCTCTCTCTCCCTCTCTCTCTCTCCCTCGACGCTCAGCTCGTTCTAATCGACCACGAGCTGAAACCCGGAGGTAACGAATACTAAACGGGGATTATCGTTGATCCCGCTAATCCGAGACGCCTTTGCAAGTGTCAGGATCAAGTAGCTATTACGAGCAGTGCAGTGACGGCCAATTCAATATTCTATTTCGACTTGAATGGACGTCGTCTAGTGCCGCATCCAGTCAGATATACTGAGGTATTAAACTGTTAAAATGACCAGTACTAATACTAGACAGTTCGAGTCAGTTTTGGTATGGTATCTAAAGAACCAACACGGACACAGTTCGGGCGGCCTAGCTCAGTCAGTTTTGGTATGGTAGGCTATCTAAAGAACCAACACGGACACAGTTCGGGCGGCCTAGCTCAGTCAGTTTTGGTATGGTAGGCTATCTAAAGAACCAACACG